>NW_006408754.1:2692450-2718679 GCF_000296735.1 Chrysochloris asiatica
GTTAAAGCCATCAACTTGTGGGATAAAGCAGCACTAAATAACTGTATCTTAAAAGGGAGGCATGCTAGCTTCCATATAGGTATACAAAATATTGTGCGGGTTACTGCTAAACTTTTTTGTAAAAGTTTAAAGTGAAAAAGTGAAAGCAACCTAACATCAATTAATAGGAGAATGTGTAAATAAATCATGACACACCTAATGAATTCCTTGGAGTCCTGGTGTGGCGCTGTAGGATACATATTCGACCATAAGGTCGGTTTGAACTACAAGGTCGTTGGTTCACTCACCAGCCGCTCCTTGGAGATGCTACACAGGGTCGCAATGAGTCAGAATTGACTCAACAGCACTTAACAACAACAACAGTGACGTCCATAAAAATAGAATTGGGTAGATGTTTATGTGCTAACATGACAGATGCCTATGAAATATGTTTAGTTTAAAAAAAAAAAGCTGTGACTACAGGCAACTAGAACAATTTGTAAATTTATAGTATAATATTTTCCAATTATATTAACTTTATATTATAAAAATTAACATTATTTTACAATATAGTTTATAAAGCTAACAATTGAAAAATTATATTATAACGTTGAAACAATTCTACTAGTTGGTTCCGACTCTGTATAGGGTTGAAGGCTATGAACCTTTATAGGTGTAGAAAGTCTCATCTTTCTCCCAAGGAATGATTGGTGGACTCAAACCATTTTGCAGTTAGCAGTTCAATTTGTAATCCACTATACCATCAGGGCTCTTTTCGACTCGTTGTTGTTGTTAAATGCCATCAAATCGGTTCTAACTCATAGTGACCCTGTATAGGGTTTCCGAGGAGCAGCTGGTAGGTTTGAACTGTCAACATTGTAGTTCACAGTCCAGTACTAATCCTACAGCACCACACCAGGAATCCCTCAACTATATAAGTAAATATAACTTTTATTGAGCTTTGTGGTATAATTTGTTATGATTAAACTTCAATGTTTTCAATCTATACAGTCACCATACTAAAGACAAATTATCTAGTAAAAGTATCAATCTACCCTGGATTGTGGCCAATTATAACAGTAAAACCATAATTGTAATGACTGTCTAGCATATGAAGGGGCTTCAAAAAGTTCATGGAAAGTGAAATGAAAAGATAATAGATTTTTCCATGAACTTTTTGAAGCCCCCTCGAAAATATACTTATTTTTACACCAGGAAACTAATCTAATTATTGGTGGATTAAATAATACATGCAATGGCTTTACCCTCATATATCACATAGAAGTATTCATTCAGTTGCCATACAATTATTATCAGCATCACCAACACATCACCATCATTATCATTTTATGAAATAAATGAATAAAGAGAAGACATTCATTCTAAAAGTCCACTGTAGCAGTAAAGAACTAGTTAATGTCTATTCCTACAAGAAGGGCTGTGTACCAGGGGGACTCGAGGTTGGCCAGGTGCAGAGATGACTCCAGGGCAAACTGCAGGCATTTGAGTAACAGTAAGTATAGGTCTAAAGTAAGATTCTTTCATAAGGGGTCTTCCCAAGAACTGCTGCATCTAAAAGACAAAAGGAGAAAACAATAACAGTAGTTAGACACATACAGGTAATGATCTATATTTACAGAGTAATGTTTGGGGAAAAACAGTGATTTAAATCCATATACAAAGAATGTAACCCATTTTTTTTAAAAGTATGCTATATTTTTTGTTGTTGTTAGGTGTGATCGAGTTGGTTCTGACTCATACCAACTCTATATAGGGTTTCCAAGACTATAAATCTTTACCGAAGCAGAAAGTCTCATCTTTCTTATAAGGAGTGGTTGGGTTTGAACCACTAACCTAACTGGTTAGCAGTCCAGTACTTAGCCTATGGTGCCACCAGCACTCCTAGCCTTAAAAAAAGAAAAAAAAAGTTATACAGCATTAGCTTAATATATGAATGGAGTACTGGTGTGGCACTGTAGGCTAAGCACTGGACTGCTAACCACAAGGTCAATGGTTCAAACCCACCAGCCATTCCTCTGAAACCCTCTACATGTTGCTATGAGTTGGAACTGACTTAATGGCACATAACAACAACAACAACAAATATATGCATATTTAGAAAAGCATTGAGATGTGGAATGTAATGTAACAGCACGTAGTGAGTGAGAGGAGAACCGGGTTTCTATCTACTTTCTGTCTACCTAGCTGGGTAACACTGATTCCCAGTTTATAAATCAATTAAATAAGAACATTGGGTTAGGTGATCTGTTAGGTTCCCTCCCAACTTTAATAATATAGGACTATAAAAAGAAGATATCCAGTAACTGTTGTTCCTGTTGGTGAACAATAGTAATACTCAGAAATTCTACAAAAGAACCCAAGTTGCCTCTTCATGGAAAGATGAAGGTCTAGGGGTTCTACAAGTCAACGTTTCACTGTGTCTCAGCAATCGAGTACCACTGAACTTAATACCTGAGGCTTATGTAAAACTGGTTCCTGGAAACTCCAAAGTTTATTTTGAGAACCTTAATTAGTTCCCAAAGCTCTGAAGCCATTTCATATTTAGAGTCACGGGAAAGTTTAGCTACAACCTACAAGTAGCAGCAGTTGGGGCATCGACAGAAAGTACAAGTTTCTGATAATCCTAATAAGAATATGTCTTACTTCCTGTAAACTGCAGAAATTTCTCTGTTGGCTTCTTAACACCTTACTTATCAGAGTAATTGCATGTGATGGTGATCTCACCTGGAATAGAAAGATTTAAGATAGAATAGTTCTATAGAACCTGAATTGACAAAAATAATAAAAGGCAATAGTATCCTTTTAAGGATTATGAATTGTATCATATGATGATTTTAGTTCAGAATATTGCTTTTGAAACACTCTGTTAACCCTGCACTGCTCACATAAGGTTACATTCTTTGTTATACTCAACCATGAGTTGAGATAACATTTTTACGGTCCTGTCACAAGCAGGAGTTCTGATATGGTGCTGCAGGATAAGCACTGGACTGGTAAACACAAGGTTTGTGGTTCAAACCCACCAGCCATTCTTTGGAAACCCTATATAGGGTTGCTATAGTCCAGAACTGACTCAATGGCACTTAACAACAAAAAACACAAGCAGGATCCATAGGATAAGTACTAGACTAATAATTGAAATATCAGCAGTTCAAACCCATCAGCTGCTCCACAGGAGAAAGATAAGACTTTCTAATCACATAAAGATTTTCAGCTTTGGAAACCATATACAGGGTTGTTTTAAGTCAAAATTGACTGGACTCCATTGAGTTTAATTGTGGTTTGGGTTACCTCAAGCAGGAAAGCTGATGTGAAAAGTTATCTACCCTAAAGTGTCAGACCTTCTTCATTTATCCTTAGATCTGTTATGACAATGAAAAATATCACCTAATTGTTTCCTTCTAAAGAATCTTTTGAAAGGCTGTGTGGCTTTATTAGGTTAAGGTACAATGTTCCCAGAAAGAGAAAAGGTATTATAATGAATGCATTCATTTTTCTAACATTCATTGACCCATAATAATAAGTAGGAAAGGGGCATAACTGAAAGTTTTAATTGATGTTGAAGGTGGAAAAGAAGAAAAGAGTTCATTGAAAAAAGTAGAAAGCAGAAGTAAAGGAGTGAAGTCCATAGCTTACTATAGCATTAAGCTGAGATGTTTCAGTAATCTAACGGTAAAATGAGAGTAAAATGTCCCCCCTAGAACCTTAGAATGTTGCCTTCTTCGGAAATAGGTTCCATGAAGATATGAGTTAAGATGAGGTCATATTGGGTAGGATGATGTTCTCACATGAAAAGAAAAAGAAACAGACAGGAATGAGGACTACATGAAGATAGAATAAGAGTTCTGAGCGATGCAGCTACAAGCCAAGCAATATCTAATACTATTGGATGTTGGAAGCAGTAAGGAAGGATTCTCCTCTTAAGGCTTCAGAAAGATCATGACATTGTCAACACTTTGATTTCAGATTTCTAGATTCCAAAACTGTTAGAGAACAGACTCCTGATGTTTTAATCCAAACAGTTTGTGGTACTTACGCAAGGCAGCTCTAGGAAACTAATATAAATTTTGGTACTCAGAAGTGGGATGATGTAACAAATACTATTCCACAATTGTGGAAATGCCTTTGAAACTGGGTGATGGGAAAAAAGTTGGAAGGATTTGAGGCCCTTAATAGAAAACACCCAATGAACTCTTGGGATCATTAAAAGCTAAGAGACAAGGAAGGATTCTCCTCCAGAGGCTTCACAGGGAACATAGGCTTGCCAACAACTTGATTTCAGACTTCAAGTCTTCAGAACTATGGTAATTTGAAATGACAGCCCTAGAAAACTATTGTAGAAGACACTGGAACTTCTGAGTATTCACAAGTGGTTTTCTATTATGTAGGTACAGTTGATATAGTAATCAACTGTACCTACATAATAAATGTAGGTACCTACATTTATTTACCTACAAAAAAATGAAAACTATTACCTCTTTAGATATCAAATATATGACTAAGATACAATATACATTTTGGTTTCACCTGTTAGCCAACAAATTTTATAATATGGAAACTGGCAGTCATGAACATAATTACAATTAGTATGTACAACATGTGTAGTCATGGTGTGGCATTGTGGGATAGATAATACTCTGGACTGCAAGGTTAGTTTGAACCACAAGGTTGGTGGTTCAAGCTTACCAGTCGCTCCTTGGAAACCCTATACAGGGTCACTATGGGTCAGAACTGACTCGACCCATGGCACTTAACAACAACAACAAAATGCACAACATGTACCTGTTACATTTAGAAAACACGTTAAACATATCACATTTTCAATGTTTGATAACCTTATCAGTTTATCAGTATAAAAATGGTAAGTTTTCTAAATCTTTTCTTTCTTACCAGTATTTCAGGATTGGGTGGTGGTGGTGGAAGCTGTACTGGAGGCAAGGTACTCAAGGCAAACCCTTGCTTCACCTTATTAATTTGTTCATTGTACTGAGTCTGGTGGAAGAAGAGAAACAATGTTTAGGGCAGAATCAACTTTAAAAGCATTGCATATGAGAATAATTAATGTAGAGTTTTGAATAATATAAAACTTTTTCAACACTGAGGACCTCTTAATTTTACATAAAATAATTCTATAGACCTGTACTGTACAGTAAGCACTGGACTGTAAACCACAAGGTCAAGGTTTCAAACTCACTGGCCGCTCCTCAGAAACCTTATATATAGGCTTATTATAAGTTAGAACTGACTCAACGCCACAACAAAACAGCTTAGACCATCCTCCTCAAATACAAGGGGGCTTCAAATAGAATTTAAAGATAATGAACTATTTCCATGAACTTTTAGAAGCACCTTTGAATAACGAGTTGCATTTATAGAAGTATAATCTTGATTGAAAAAATACAGACACACAAGTCACATATCCCTTATAATAATTTCTCTGTCCTCTCATAATTCTTAATCTGAACGCTAGACCAGAGATGTAAGTTGCTGTTGTTAAATGCCATCAAGTAGGTTCCAATGCATAGCGACCCTACAGAGGGTTTACAAGGAATGGTTGGTGGGTTTGAACTGCCAACTTTGTGGTTAACATCCCAGTGGGTATCCTAGTCCCATACCAGAACTCCACAGATATATACAGGTGAAGTCAAATAGTACTGGTATAAAATCATTTGTAAAATCAGAAACCTTTATTAAACAAAAACATTACAATGTGAAGCTACTGTTTCTCCACATATCCTCCATCTAGGTCTATTTACTTCTGAAGACAGTGTTTCCATCGCTAACCCTTCCTTGAACAATTATGTACTCTTTGATTTACGTTACAACATAATGGCAGTTTTGACATTCAAGGGACTCAAAAGGTGTTCTTGTAAAATGTTCTTTGAGTTTTGAGAGAAAAAATAAGTCGGAAGGCACATGATTGGGGCTGTAAGGCAGATGGGGTAAGGTTTCCCAATGAAATTATTATAAGAAAGCCTTTGCTATCCTCAAAGAATGAGCAGGAGCATTGTTGTGACTGGGGGGAAATTCCTTGGTGTAACTTTCTTGACCTTTTTCTCACAAACACAGTTTTCAATTTTTCTTAAAACTTCTTCATAGTAAGCCCCCATGATCATCCTGTGTCCTTTGAGAAAATCTATTAGGATTACCCCTTTGGAATCCCAACGGTCATCATAACCTTCTGAGCTGACTTTTTTCCCTTGAACTTAACTGGCCCACCAAAAACACTTGAAAGTCACTGTTTTGACTGGACCTGTTCTTTTTTTTTAAAGTACCCTAACAAGGACAAGACAAGTAGTACTGAGAAAATTTGTTTGCAACTATACACTGACCACAGAGACATGTTTAAACATGTTTTTGTTTGGAATAAACTCGTAGTAACATGAACTAGAATCCTATTAGCAATACTTTTTTTACTTATCCTTGAATAGAGATCTTAAAGAATCAAGAAGCTATAAAGAGCATACAAGCTAATAAGCAGAAAAACAAAGAAAATACTTATAATGAAAAGTTTTAAAATGGGAGTAGAAATGTTAGGAATATTCATGCAATGTCCACATTTATCCCCAAACCTGTAATTCTAGTTTACTCCAGCTCCACATCTATTTTTGTTTTATTCTCTTGAATTTCTGTCAGAAATGAAACACTAATCCTTGAAGCTTAATATGTTTTCAACATTTTTGATATTGCCACAATTTTTCATTACTATATTATTTTACAAACAACCCACAGGAGCTTGAAAAAAAAAAGTTCCTATAAATCAAAACATTCAGAAATTTCCATAGAGACATGTTTTTGAAATAGAATAAGGGACTGTTCTTTCAAGGACTGACCTTTGCATAAACCTAACAAATATGCTAAATATTTTCATTGTTGTTGTTAGGTGCCCTCAAGTCACTACGGGCTCATGGCAACCGGATGCACAACACAATGAAACACTGTTCTAATAACTAACTAAAGAAGAGTCAGGGAGGGAAATAGTGAAGACCATAAGGTAGAAGCTGGAGAAATTTGTAGTGCCTTTTGCGGCAGCTCTGCATAAGTGAACCTCATTGTTTTGCAGGATATGTGAAACCACAAAAAAAATCCACAAGAAATCATTATAATAGTGTTGATGTGGTTGCTATTGTTGTGTACCATGGGATTTGTTTTGACTCATAGTAACCTTGTACAGGGTTTCCAAGAACAGCTGGTGGGTCTGAATCACCGACTCTACTAATAAGATAGTCCAGTGCTTATCCTACAGCTTCACACCAACACTCCTTAGATTACTTTTAGTAAGGTCCTAATTCTATTAAATCAATAACTAAGAATGTGTTATTTTGTATTATAGAATTATATAAAAAGTTAATGTTGAAACTCATGCAGATGGACTTGATTTTTTTTTAATTTTCAAATATATTAGTATTCAGGACAAGTTAAGACATTTCTTTTTGTTTGGGACAGAGTTAGTTATGGAATTCTAGAGAAACTTGGTATGAGGCACAATAATGAATATGACCATGAAACTAGAATGCTCCCACAATTAACCAGAAGGAAGCAATCATTCTCAAGTGGAAGACATCATTTTTGTTTCAATAGCAAATATGTTTCTAGAGAAATAAAGGAGCATGTTCTCCCTTAAATTTTTCTTAACACTTGGTTTCAATGTTAGATCTTCATATATATACCACCTAGACCAGTCAGTCAATTTACTTGAAATGTACTTCATGACTTACCCTGAGGAATGCAATCTTGTTTCTAACATCCATCACAATGGCATTCCAACTGTCTACTGAAGCCTTTAATTGAAGTGACTCTAGGTTGCTGGTACAGAAAAAGAGATATATAAGATAGATCTTGCTTTTTATATACCATTTAGGTTCTAAAACATTTCCAATATGTTCTCTACCATATAGGTAAGAAATGTAAAACACTAACAAAATTACTTCCTTGACCAGAAATTATTTCAAGTAGGAAGGGATGTAAGAAAGGGCTTGATATTTAAAAATAAAAATAAAAACTATACAGCAATTTTTGTTTCAATAGCAAATATGTTTCTAGAGAACCAAGTATTTTTACCACCTTGGTGAAATAATTTCTTAGGATGTATTTCTAAACCTTTATAAAGGATCTCCTTCTTCAAAGAAGTAGGGAGACCTAGAAGGCCAAATAGGAAAATTGCCCTATTCATCAATATAGGAACATTCTCAATGATGTCTGATAATTTTTGAGATGTCTGACTCATATTGGAAGCTGTTTTTCTGCTATCTTCACATAGCTGTGGTTGGCTTATCATACTTTGCAAATCTGAAAAAGGTATTCTTCTCTGGGAAGGCAACTTAGAAAGAATTACCTTCTCTTTGGTAATTAGATTTTGGCTTTGTACGGTACATAAATTGCAAGTTCTGATAATCCATTGGGACAGAGTTAGTTTAGGAATTTTAATTCTAAGCCCAGTCTGGGGGCTCAGGACCTTGGTCTCATGGGGCACCATGGTCAACTGACATAATATAGTCAACAAAGAAAATGTTCTACATCCTACTTTGGTGAATAGTGACTGGGATCTTAAAAGCTCATGAGCAACCATCTAAGGTACAACTTTTGGTCTCTCCATGTATAGAAGTAAGAGCGATAAAAATTTGATGATGTTTGGAATCGATTAGTCCAATGGACCAATGGAACATATGAACGTCAATCACCTTGACTCTGAGACCAGAAGAAGTAGATAGTGTACCCAGCTACCAATATCTACTGCTCTGAAAGGGATCACATTAGAAGGTCCTGGATAGAGTGGGAGAAAATGTGGAACAAAACTCAAAATGATAAAAAAAAAAAAAAAAAAGTAAAAGACCAGGCTTACTAGTCAGAAAGAGACTGAAGGATTCTGAGACTATGACCCTTGACCACCTTTCATGCCTAGAAAGGAACTCACCCTATGACCCAATTTTCAGCTAAGCAGTATATAAATATGCAGGGAATAACAACACTAGTAAGGCATGCTCACCATGAAATAGTCAATCATTCAATATCAAAAGGGCAATATTTACCTAAGGACAAAGTTGAGAATGGATGGGAAGTAGGGTGGAATGGAAATATAAACCACAGGGAGGAAGTAAGAAAACTGTTATTACATGGATGGGATTGCAATCATTGAGACGAAACAAAGTATATGATTCAGTGAATCATAAAACTGATGATCTTCTCTGTATACATTTACTTAATTCACAGTAAAAATCACTTTTAAAAAATCTAAGCCCAGCAAATGACTTTGCTAGAATAAGAACAGTGTTGGGGTCTGTCATCTCTAGAAGTAAGATTTCATAATGTCTTTCCAAAGGCTCTCTGTTATACAATACCCCACTCCAGTATCTCCCACCAAGATAGCTTTACATGTTATCAATGGAATACAAAGTGACTCCATAAAACTCTAAATCACTCTATCAAGCAGATAGACAAATCACTTGCAATAGGGATTCCCCAACCCAAACGCACATCAGAATATCCTCAGACTCTTGCTAAATATCAAGATTCTGATTCTTTGGGATTATAGAATAAACAAGATTATTAACATGATCATCATTTTAAAAGAATGAAGACTCAGTGCTAGCGATTCTAATTTAATTCTTTGAGTTTTATGTACTCCCCATAACATTATAAATTTGAGGAAGATTTGATACAGTTTATCCAATATTTGAAAAAAACACTCATTTAGAATACAGCAGTAAAGTGTCTTTGACATAATTTTAGGTATTAATAATAATAATTATCCCAACCCATTCCAAAAGTATTTCATGAACATCAAGCTTTAGGAGGGAAAACAATTAGAAAAAGTTTTCCAGTTAGAATCCACCTTGTTATGTGAATGTGTGCCTCTGGCTGTGACTTTTGATCTGTTTCACCCAAAGGAAGAAAACAAATCTGTCAGTAGCTAATACTGAACACAGCAGATTTCATAGTACATCCGTTGAGACAACAAAGTAAGAGCATCAAAGGAACAAGTGACTTTGGGGTTTCAAAAAACAAGGTGGCTTCTTCACTCCAAAGTTCGATAGTCTATATGTCAAACACATCACAGATTATGTCCAACCATGGAGCCTTTTGCAGTCTCTCTGAAGTCAAGATGCATTTAAAGGGTAAGGTTACCTTGCTGCCATGTGAGTCACCCTGGCAAGTTGGCTGAGACACTCCTTTTCTGTCTGCTCTAAATGAAGCAACCCAAAATCTCGGCGACACTGTAAGAAATACACCTACAGATTTTGAGAGAGAGGAGAGAATTGAAGATACCCTTCTTGTCACTTGCAAATAAACACATTTTCAATAATCTCAAGTATATTAAGCTATTTTTCTACCTCTTCCAACTGCTTCTGGGCTTCTTGACATTACAAAAAATTTTTGATCAATACAGTCCTGTGTTATTGTTGTTTTTAATTCAATGGTTTCAGGGTTGATAAACGATTTAAAAATCTGCACATTTATTCAAATCATCTAGGAAACTTAAATGTAATGCTATGGTCTCAGAGATTCTAATTTAATTAATGGTGGGTATACTTTAGGCATCTAGACATTTAAAAGCTCTCTGTTGACTCTATTATGTAGCAAAGTTTGAGAACATTCAAAAGAAAGACTGACATTTTACTTTTATTGGTGAAGTAAGAAAACAACTGGACCATATAGAACCATAATATCCAAATGGGCTTTGTAGGTCATCTAAGCAAATCTCCCTCCCAAAGCAGAAATTAGTGCATTATTACTGATGCATGACAATTTAGCCTCTGTTTTTTGTTTTATATTGGCTATTGTTTGTTTCTGCTTTCCTTTTTTTAAATATGAATTGTTCAATGTTCACTAAAAATAGCTTATTATATGATTAGCATTAAGTGTTAGAAGCCCTTTTTTTCTAAAACGAATACTAAAAGTAGAAAGCAGCTTTCCTTTCTGACTGAAAACAGTGAAAACCAAAACATATAAACATGAGCTTTTATGGTAAGCCAAACTCTTTCTTTCATTAAAGCTAATACTTCAACAATTTATCCTCCAGGGATTTTTGGATCAGATACCCCTCCTTGGCTGGTGATCCCAAGTATTCTGCTAGAGAACAGAGCTTACCCAGGCAGAGGTGGGAAGATTTTATAATGCTTTTAATGTCAGTGAGCTCTTCAAAAATGTGGATATTATACACCAAGTTTGGTTATCTATAGATAAAAATTACATATACACACAATCATATTTCTTTTGAAAGCCTCTAGCTAACCTAGAAGAAATTGTGTACCACTTGGTGAGTCTGGAAGCCAAACTGCACTTTGACATTGATGTATGTATCTGATGGGGACAACGTATATGATGGGTACATATGTGTTTTAGGAGATCAAGGGAGCAGCAGAAGAAAAAGGAGGAATTCTAGCCACAGTGAAATGTTATGTAATTCTTAGAAGTTGGATTGAGTACTCTGGCTTCATGAGAATTTTCCCAAGATGCCTGCATTAGCTATATGTTGTGGTGGTGGTGGTGAAGTGCCTTGGAGTCGGTTCCGACTCATAGTGACACTTTTCAGGGTTCCTGAGGAGCAGCTGGTGAGTTTGAACTGTCGACCTGGTTCACAGTCTAGTGCTAATCCTACAGCACCACACCAAGAGTAGTTACTGAAGTAAACTAATTTCTTGGGGTTATTTGAGAAAGTACAACATAAGATCATTAACGTTCAAGTATTCATGCATAATGTACCAATGAATCAAAAGGCACCAGAGTTTGAGCTGTGTTTTCCCAGTTGATCCTAAAATGTCTTTTTTTTTTCCAAAAAATTTTAATGTATTAACCGCCCATATCCCATCCTTTTTGTTGTTGTTGGTGATTGTTTTTTTGTTTTTATGTTTGATGCTTTACCTCTGCTGTTAGAGCTCTGCTGGTTTCTGCATTCAGTTTGTTCACGTATGTTTTAATTGTGCTTTCCAGATTCTGCTTCTCCACTTCCCACTGAGACCTGAAATATTTGACATGAAAATGTCAAAACATTACTACACAAGAAGGAACAATATTCTGTATCCTATTCCAGGGAAGAAAAATACACGGCATACAGTGAGCATAAAATGATTTCTTGGGGAAATACGCAGCATCTACAAGTGGGCTTTAAAAAGTTCGTGGAGAAATGGTATGAAAAAATAACACAAGTTTTCCACTAACTGTTTGAAGTCTCTTCATACAAATGGGAGAAGATACTGCTAGCTATCCTTTACTAGCATAAAGAAACTAGAAGTTTTAATGTTTTTAGTATAGGTATGATGATTAAAAATTTGGCTCTGAAATCAATTTGTCTTAGGATGAATCTAAATTCCAAAACTTACTAGATGTGAAACCTTGGGCAAGTTATTTACCTTCTCTTTGCCCTAGTTTCCTTATATTTTAAAAACAGAGAAAATTGTAAAACTTTCAAATTTTCAAAGATATGTGAAACATCATCAAGATAATCTATATAAGATCTTTTGCATTTGGTACATAACAAGTACTAAATAAATATTAAAAAATCAAAACAACACTCAATGCCACTGAGTCAATTTCAACTCACAATGTCCCTCAGAGGAGCAGATAGCTTCATCTTTCTCCCTAAGAGTGGCTGCTGAGGTTTGAACTGTCAACTTTGAGGTTGGCAGTCCAATGCTGGTCTCATAGTCCCATTTAGGCTATTAGCAATAAAGTTTACATAGAATAAGACTTAGACAAGCATTTTCCTATCCCAACAACAGTAACCATAGAAGTTTTTATTATCATTACTATAAAGCTAAGTCACTGCATAAAATATTATACTGGTTATATAGTATTCACATTCAGTGAAATGAGAAACAAATACTTATGAGAGAAGGAAATAATGGTAAGGATATTGTATATGAAAGGCACTGATGGAAACTAGCTACCTATAAAAATTTGTGTTTTCTTTTTCTTTTCCAGTTCTGTTTCTGGTGGCATAGAAGATTAGGTGTTGATCTGTCAGCCACAAGGTTAACAGTTCAAATCCACCAGTCACTCTGCAGGAGAAAGATGAGACTTTCTGCTCCTATAATGATTTACAGCCTCAGAAACCCTATACAGGATCGCTATGAGTTGACAACCAGCCCCATCATTCTATCTCAGCTTTCCACACTTGAACCCCAGAACTCTAGCGCATATAAACTAAATTCTGTTTTTAATGAAAAGAGTTAATTCAAAATATAACATTGTAATAGAGCCTTTTATAATAGAATCTATTATTATAGACATCTGGATGCTTGAGCACCTGGCAAACATTGCTGAGAATTTGATATACTATAGTATAAATATCATTAAGATCTGAGATTTTAAGGGGAAAACTCTAAAATATCTAAACAGATAATATTAACTCAACAAGAAAACAATTTGTTATTTGCCCTTAAACATTGTGAAAAACTATTCCTATAAGAACACAAAAAGTAGATAAATTGGACTTCATCAAATTAAAAACCTTTGTGCTTCCACAGACACCATTGAGAGCACAGAAAGACAACCTCCACAATATGACAAAGTTTTTGCAAATCATGTATCTGATAATGAACTCTTAAAACTTTACAATAACACAAACAACTAAAATGTTAAAAGTGGGGAAAGAATATGAATAGACATTTCTCAAAAGTAAAAATGTTACAAATGACTAATTAGCATACGAAAAGAGTCTTAGCATCATGAATCATTAGGAAAATACAAAATAAAATTTGACTGAGGTACCGCTTTATACTCACTAGAATAGTTACAATTAAAAAAAAAAAAAAAAGACAAGAAACTTGACAAGTATTGACAAGGATAGGGAGAAACTGGAACCTTGTGCACTGCTGATGGGAATGTAAAATGGTTTGGCTACTATGGAAAACATTTTACTGATTCCTCAAAAAAGCTACACAAGAAATTACCATTGACGCAACAATTCTACTCCTATTCATATGCCCAAAAGAAATGAAAGCATAAAGTAAATATTTTTGCACAAATGTTCATAGAGCACTATTCACAATAGGCAAAAGGCAAAAATATGTGAACCAGAATAAAACTAGTTAAGTTTTTTGAAACTTCTGCTGCAGTTGCAAACTGCTGCCAAATCAATGACAACTCATATGGACCCTGTATAAGGTTTCCAAGGCTGTAAATCTTCCCAGGAGCAAAAAGCCTCATATTTTTCCTGTGAAGCAACTGGAGGATTTGAACTGATGACCTTGTGGTTAGAAGTCCAACACATAACCCACTACATTACCAAAGTTCTTTTATGACACTGGTGGTGGTGGTGGTGATGGTGGTGGTTGTGTGTCGCTGAGTCAGTTCCCACTCATAGTGACCCAGTATAGGGTTTCCAAAGCTGTAAATCTTTATGGAAGCAAAGCGCCTAATTTTTACCCATGGAGCAACTGGTAAATTTGAATTATTGACCTTATGGTGAGCAACCCAGCTGGTAATCCACTACACAGTTAAGTTTTACTCTGATTCAGTTATCTATTTTCATAACAGTAAGTCTGTAGGATAAGCACTGTACTGTGAGCCACAAAGTCAACGGTTTGAGCCCACCAGCCACTCTGTGGGAGAAAAACAAGGCTTTCTGTTCCCACAAAGATTTGCAGCCTCAGAAACATTATACAGGGTTGCTGTGAGCCAGAAGCAACTTGTCAGCACTAAACAACAACAGTTTCAGAAAGCAGTCACATTTACTGGTACTGATTAAGGTAAAAATGGTGGTGTTGGTTGTGTACTGACTCCTAGCAACGCTGTATAGGGTGTCTAAGGCTGGGAATCTTGACGAGAGCAGAAAGCCTGGTCTTTCTCTTAAACTCTAGTCTCTGATATTTGTTTTTGGTGGGATCATAACTTTGGTGATTGAATCTCTCTCAGCAGTTTTTATGGCCAGAGCTAAGGTAACCATAGCTCCCAAGTTGCCTGGGATAGCTATTGTTCCCCAATGTGATTTTAATACTGTTCACTTTCATGCTAACGCGTTTCATAGTTTCTATGATAAATTATATGACTACCTAGCCAGAATGAGTCCTGATGTGGTGCTGTAGGATAAATACTGGACTGCTAACGCAAGGTTGATGGTTCAAACCCACCAGTCACTCTTTGGAAACCCTATACAGGGTCACTATGAGTGGGAACTGACTTTACGGCACTTAACAACCATAACAACTAGCCAGAAGGCGCTCTGGTGGCACAATTGTTAAGAGTTCAGCTGCTAACCAAAATTCTGGTGGTTTGAATCCACCCTATGGTTCTACAGCAAAAAACAATCTGTGGCCATAAAGATTGTTGCTGTTGGTTGTTGCTAAGTGCTAAGTTGGTTCCGAATCATAGCGACCTTGTATAGGACTTCCAAGGACCAGCTGGTGGGTTTGAGGTGCCAACATTGCAATTAGCATTCCAGGGCTGATCCTACAGTGCCACACTGGGAGTTCCACCCTAGGAAACCTTATGATGCCCTGAGTCATAATCAATTCAAGGGCACTCAACAACAACCCCAGTGAGAGTATAGTAAATGGAATATATAAGAGTTTCAGAGACAATGCACTCTTACTAAAGCAAAAGTGACGTTCTGACACGTACCTTTTCATGGAAAGTTGCTCTTTAAGGTTTTTTATTTCATTGTCTTTCGCATGGATTTGACGCTGTAATCTAAGCAAATAGAAGAAAAGAGTCATGAAATGATATTTCTCATTAACAGTTGTAGGTAAGCGCCATCAAGTCGGTTCCAACTCATAGCGACCCTGTGTAGGGTTTCCAAGGAGCAATTGGTGAGCTTGAATAGACAACTTTGTGGTTCTAACCGATCTTGCAGCCCAGCACATTAACCCACAGCTCCAAGACCTGAGGAGGAACTAAATATGTACATTTTAAACCACAGTTTTTGAGCCTGAAAACAATTGCTGGACTCCTGTGCCTAGTTTTTCTGAAATTTATATTTCCTATTTCTGATGTCTGTTTTGCTTACTTCCCAAAGAAAGAGGAACTAAATTCTAACCTGGTAGATTAGAAAGTAGAGAGAAGTGTTATATCACCAGTTCACTAACTTGGAAAAACGTATCCATTAGACATTTAAGTTGTTGTTGTTGTTGCTGTTACATGCTGTTGAGTTGTTTCCAACTCATATAGACCCTATTATCAGGTTTCTGAGGAGTGGCTGGTGAGTTTAAACTGCCAACCTTCGGTTCAAACCAACTTTGAGGTTGAGTATTTGTCCTACAGTGCCACAGCTTACCCAATAGAAAACAAAGATGGGATCTTCTGATTTTTGAGGTCTGTTATGGGAGTTCTGGTGTGTTGCTGCGAGTTAATGTGTTAGACTGTAAGGTCGATTTGAACTGCAGGTTGGCAATTCACCATGAGTTCGAACCTGCTCAATGGCACTTAGCTACAACAACAACAAATGGGAGTCCTGGTTTGGTGCTACAGTATAATGCACTAGACTGAAAGGTCGATTGGAAACACAAGGTCAGAGGTTCAAACCCATAAGCTGCTCCTCAGAAACCCTATACAGTGTCACTTTGAGTCAGAACTGAGGTGACGGCATTTAACAAAAACAACAATGGGACTGAGAACTTTAAATTTTATAAAGAAACATTATATCAAGTCACGCCAATTATCAAAGACTTAAGGTCTGAAACTAATAAAACCTTAAATATAGAAAATGAGGCTATATGTAAATAAGAATTTTAATTATAACTATAAATTATAATTAGGGAGTCACTTACCTAAATGGGAAGACTGGATAAAATTTTATGTAAATCAGAAAGTATAACTTGCTATCAGATTAAAATTTGATATGTAAGAAGTTATTAAGAGAAATACAAAATAATATGTGCTGGTTAATATATGAGTATATTCACATTTTTAGTATTCTTCCTTTGTGCTGCTATATTTCTTTTCAAAACCAATATTTACTTGTTAATTTGTTTCAATATGAAGAGATAGCAAAAGCACATTTCTCTTTAAGTATCTGATATATTCAGACCCTTGGGATACACTGTTTTGGTTAACATAAATTATTGTAATGATAAAACCTTAAAACAATTATTTTAACTTTGGCTGGGTTGCTCACCAGATTTCAGAGACTGCCAATTTACCTTTGATATAAATTTCTTAGCAGCTATAAAGAATTATAATCATAATTTAGTTGGGCTTGTTGTTGTTAAGTGCCATCCAGTTGGTTCTGACCCATAGTGACCTGATATCGGGTTTCCAAGGAGTGACTGGTGAGTTTGACCACTGACCTTGTGGTTCAAACCGACCTTTCGGGTCCTGCACTTATCCTACAGTGCCACACCAGCTGGGCTTAGAAAACAGTAAGACAAAACAAAATAGGTCTCTTTCTATGCAAAAGAAATCATGTTCTCAAACAAACAAACAAACAAATACAAGCTTTGCCACTGTGTTTCAGTCAGAAGACTGACTACAGGAAATTATGCCTACTAAGGCACACAATACATACGTAATAATATATATAAGATTGACACTTTCCTTTGTTTTTATAGTGTACTTTTATGTGTCAATATTTTACTCAACTCTATACAGCATGAGCAGTTTCTTACTTCTCTATCTCTTCAGAAGGTAACAAATAAGGTTGTTTTTTTAGGCAAGTGCAGCCTATGGTCAGTTCTTAATGTGTAGTTACAGTGCCACCTAGTGGCTATATAAGGATTATCTATTACAGATAGTGTACATTACAGCCTTGGAGTCAGTTCTAACACATAACAACCCTGTATAAGGTTTCAGGAGTCCTGGTGTGGTGCTGCGGGTTAATGCGCTGGACTGCAAAGTCAACTTGAACTGCAAGTTCAGCTGTTAAAGCTCACCAGCCACTCACTATGAGTTGGAACCAACAGCGCTTAACATACAACACAATAAGGTTTCAGAGGAGCAGCTGGTGGGTTTGAACCACCAACTTTATGGTTCATAGTCCACTGCTTATTTTACAGCATAATATTACAGTGAAAAAAAAACTAGAAATCCCTGCTATCAACAAATTCACACTTACTTGGAAACCTTATTGATTCCAAAAGTCACTTGTTGGTTTAGAGACGAAATTATTTTATCTTTCTTTTTAATCTGCATTTGGCTTTCTTGCCACCGAAAAGTGACTGTTTTCAACTGCTTTTTGAAATCCTGATCAATGAAAAATATTTCAAAGTTAATTCTATATAAAGTGCCAGAAATCATGAAAAGAACAAAAAAAAAACTGAGTTTTTTCTTGAAAAGAATATGCCAATAAATTTAACATTTCAAGACCCTCTGATTTCCAGCAGATCTAATAGCCAAAGTACTTACTTCGCACTGATAGTGCAATTTACAAAGCTGCTGTTGATTAGCAAGCCTTTCCTTGTCAGTTTCTCCATAATCTGCAGTTACCTTGCTGGTTGACCCCTATTAAGCAAATGAAATATGCATGTCTGAATTTGAGTTCATATAAAATCAACCCTTAGTCTTTTGGGGCAGGATATCTTATTTTCCCTTTTTAAAAAGGCACAGATATTTTATATAAAGGATATTTAAAGTTGCCATCTATCTTCTACTCCTGCTTTGTTTTCAATACAAATGGTGCTTCACTGTTCAGGTTAGAGAAACCTGCCTTTTACCAGTTATAGTTGTATGCAATAACATTACCTGTGTGCTTGCTGTGTTTTAAGAGCTTTCTGTACAATGCACTTCATGGTCATGGGAATCTTATCAGGTGGACACTTATTATTCCAGTTTTACAAATGATAAAAGTCTGTAAGTATTCTTCTTAAGTGTGAATCTGAATTTGAACTCATGCAATCTGCCTTCAAAGGCCAAGTACTTAATTATTACACATGATGATCCGTCAGGGACTATGTTTTAGCATAGCTCTTGACATACAGTAAGGGCTAAATGTCGTCTTTTGAATAAATGAATAAACAAACATTTCTAGAAAGTCTGCAGTGTTACTTTGATTCTATATTTAAGTTCTAATAGTTCTCATGACTGTTGAATGAAAACTAGAAGCTCCACATTTAAACTTTAATATGATATTCAGAGCTAAGAATATGATATTTCAGTTAAAATACATTTATCTTAATATTATTAGAAAGAAGAAAAGTTACATAAAAATTATATGAATGTTATACTATTTTAGCCAGGCAATAATCTTTATTAACTGATGATTAATATTCTTGTACCCTATATCATCTTATGAGAGTACTTAAGACTCTGAATATATCTATATAATATACGATTACATGATGGGGCTTCAAAAAGCTTGTGAAAAACTTTCATTATGTTTAAATTCCATTTTCCCATGAACTTTTTAAATCCCCCTTGTATTTAAACCATGGAGTAGATGATCATGAAATTACCTCAATATGGAATGCTCTTGAGGGGGTAAAACAAGAGTTTTTAAATAAAACAAAACATTTGTTCTGTTGAACACTTAAAATCATTTCCATATGTATCTTTACATATAAATACATCATTTCAAGCAGTGACTACCAAGAAATAAACCAAAGGGAAACGAAACAAAGCAAAACTGTGATATATTAACATCTTCGTAGACATTCCATGGTAACAACCAGAATTCCATAAAAATAATAATAATAAAATAGCTTTGTTTTACTATATTTCTCATGACACTTAAACCCAAGATTATGCCAGTTTTGCCTTTTATTTTTTTCTTCTGTATTGGAAAATCTTCATAAGGAATGAATTTCTAAAGCCAGGAAATGGTTTGAAAGCTTCAGTAAAAAACTTTCCAGCTTCCAAGATTCTTTTTATTCATTTTTACCTCCTTACTCCCTTCACCTCTCTTTCCCTTCATTGCTTTTTTTATTTTCTTTTTGACTAACAGTGTAAACCACAGGGCTAACATGTGTTCAATGAGTGAGGAAAACAGAATTAATAAGTGTTCCTAGAAGAAAGAAGCCTCTCTAGTCAGGCTTACCTGTTCTATCATGTCCAGAATATGCAATTCATCCAGGGTATAGTTCTTTTCTTCACTTGCAGAATCTTCTTGCACATCACTTGAATCATCATTCATAAATCCAATGAAGCGTGGACTTCCTTGCTGCTTCTTTATCTGCTCTTCGTTCCCTACCATATGTATGCTATCATGATGACATAATCAGTAAGATCTTTTAAAATTGTACTGTGCTTTCCATCTAAGTCACTGTTTCCCAAATTGTTATTATGCTGGTTTCATGGGATGCTTAGCATAAGAATGGGCCACGGTCAAACATCAATTTAGACAGTATTCAGATGGTGTCTTTCTCTTGAAGATTCACAGTGTGTATTAGCATATTTCGGACAGCACTCAGCTGAGACACCTATTTAAATTCTGCTCATTCCAGTGCTTTCAAGAATTATTAGACCTCAGACCTCATTTTTCAAATTGTATCTACTAACAGCAATTACTTCAGGAAATAATACTTTGGGAAACATTGACAAGCATTTCTATATTTGCTCTATCATTTTATCATCACAACATTCTTGACAGGTAGGTTAGTTGAAGCAACTTCTATTGTTTTAGGTCAAGTATAAATCTAAACACAGGACCATAAACAGCAACATAATGTGAGTTTTTAATGGATAATTCTTTTACAACAGGACTTTTATGAGACTGTAGTAATAACATGGATTTCAGTAACTAGGAACAACTGGAAAAAATGAAAAGATTAGAGGTACAATTTCAATGAACCAATTTTATACTTACCTCTAAATTTTAAATATAGGCCTCACTACCTTTTCAGTTAGCTTGCTATTTTGTTGTTAAGTACAGTTGAGTCAGTTTCAACTCATAACTACCCTGTATAGCAGAGGTGGGGTATGTCTAGCCCTCAAGCCGTATTGTTGTTGTTGTTATGTGCCGTGGAGTCCTTTCCGACTCATGGCGACCTCACATAGGGTTTCTGAGGCTGTAAATCTTTATGGGATCAGAAAGCCTCATCTTTCTCTGGCTCAAGCTGCACAAAGCCCATGAAATCATTCAGCTTGACTTTGCCAAGGCAACCGCAGTTCCAGCCATCACATTAGGAGTTAATTAATTAAATGTATGACCAAGTATAGAAGGCTAATATTTAAGTTGATAATTTTGTATGGCCCGTGAGTGATGTAACAAATTTGGATAGAAAAAAGTTTCCCCACCCTTGCTGCATAGGATTTCCAAGGAGCAGCTAGTGGTTTTGAACTGCCAACCTTGTGGTTTTCGGTCCAGCGCTTATCCTACAGCGCCACTAATTTCCTTTTTAATCCTACTGAATGACAAGAAATAATACATTTACTTATGTTGTTGTTGTTGAGTACCATTGAGTCAGTTCTGATTTATAGCAACCCTGTATAGGATTTCTGAAGAGTGGTTGGTGGATTTGAATCCCTGACCTTGTAGTTAATAGTCTAGTGCTTCTCTTATAGCATCACACCAGGGCTTCACATTTCCTTACTTACTTATGTTGTTAATTGTTGTAGAGTCAATTCAGACACACAGTGACCCTTTATAAGGTTTCCAAGGAGTAGCTGGTGAGCTTGAATCACAGACCTTGTGATTAAAGCAACTTTGCAGACCAGAACATTAACCCACAGTATTACACATTCATTTATAGCATGATAAAATTACTTGGAAGTCCTGGTGTGCCACTATGGGTGAATGTACTGGATTACAAAGTTGGTTTGAGTCTCAAGATCGGTGGTTCAAGCTCCCCAGTCATTCCTAGGAAACCCTATACAGGGTCACTATGGGTCAGAACAGACTCGACGGCACTTACAAGCAACAACAATAACAAAATTGCCTGATTTTACCGGTGAATAAAAATAACAGAGATAAGTCTAGGATGGATTATTAGTTTTCTTAGGCCACTGAAACCTAGAAAAAAAATAACACCTAATACTTTTAGGATGATTTGTAAAACACTATATAAACAGTCATTAAGTATCACTGAGATAGTCTTGAATGACCCATATATGTTTAAAAGCTTAACAAAATCAATTGTGTGTATAGACTAGCAGCTCCCAAACCCAACTAACTTTCTAAATTACCTGAAGAGCTTTTAAAAAACATTTTCCCCGGTACCTACACAACTACAAAAATATACACTAATTTGTATTTTAGGTAAACCACCCCCAAGATTATTGCTGAATTTTTAAAGTATAATAGCATTAGGATAATAAAGGCACATGGCCACATTTTTAAGAGATGCAAACTAAAGCATGAAGGAGTAAAGTTATCTGCTTCTGTGTTTGGAATTAAAACCACTTCAACAAAGAAGAAAATGGTAAGTTATATTTGAAGCAAATACAGCAAAAGAAAAATAGCTGGTGAGTAAGGTTGATCGGTATGAATACTATTCTGTTTACTGTTGTATATATTTGAGAACTCTAATGTAAAAGAAAAATTCCCTGGGAAATTGTATCATCACCCAGATTTGGGTTTCTACTAGAAGTAAGCAAAATGAACAAAATGATTGACAACCTTGTTTTACTCTCTAGTAAGTTATTTTTATGGCATCTAGACATGGACTGAAAACAAAACCATTGGTCATTAGTTGCCAAAGAAAAGTGAAAACCCATCATGGGTGATGACCTATTTGCTTACCAAGTAATCATGACCATCATAATAAGAGAAAATCAACTCTAAATGATAGCTTCCAAGTTAACTCCTGGTGTGGTGCTGCAGGATTAGTACGCGTCTTCAGCCACAAGGTCAGCAGTTCAAATCTACCAGCTGTTCAGCAGCACTTAGCAACAACAATCATCTTAAAGGTCTCTTAATTATGTCCCTGAAGTACTATAGTCTCTAAAGTTACTAATATTCAGTTAAAACTGTTTGATATGAATAATATTTCCCCCCTTAGTACACTGTCATCACTTATAAGGTTGGACAACACATTTAACAGTGACCTTTTGATCTTACAAAGTTTCCATTGTTGTTGTTGTTAAGTACCGTGGACTTAGTTTAGACACAGGGTTTCTGAGGCTGTAAATCTTTACGGGAGCAGAAAGCCTCGTCTTTCTCCCACGGAAAAGCTGGTAGTTTCGAACTGCCGACCTTGAGGTTAGCAGCCTGATTCAAAACCACTACACTGCCAGAGCTCCTTAGAAAAATTCACTGTCAAGAACTGGGATAAAAAAAATCCTCCAGTTAATTTAAAAACAAACAAACAACAAACCAACTTAAAAAAACAATCTCTTCTGTACTAGTAAAAATGGTCATTTGGGACATACAACGATCTCTGTCCTTCTTAAAAGTTAAGTCATACTGAGTCTATGTTTTGCTAATCACATTTTAGACTAAATTCTAAAAGATTGCAAGTTAGATCAAGTCAGTCTTTAAATGAAGCAGTTAGAACACGATGACTACTGAGTAGCCTTACAGAAAAATTGTGAGTTTCTATTCTTCCAAGTAAATAGTAATTTAACTTTTATCATTTTGTACAAAGCAACAACCTATTAAGACAAGGAACTGCCACTTCTTCCCTTCAATGATAACATGCCCCAGAGCACAACTATATCACACACTGGCAAAGCATATTTCAGAAATATTGAGAAAAAATGCTTTAATAACATAAACTAGCACTTACACTTGCTCTTCATTTGATTCCTTATTCTGAAAAAGAGAAAGAATTACTCATTTATAATTAAATAGGCTAGTAACTTAATACAAATTAATATTGCACAGTGATCTGAGGTAATTTCCCTTTTATTTACCCCTCAAACAAAGAAACATATTTTACAGTGGTATGCATGTAACTATGTTCCCACTTGTCTGTCAGTTGGTTATATGTTGCTACAATGCTGGAGACAGTATAGCCAGTGTTTCAAAACAAGCAGGATCACCCATAGCGGACATGTTTTAATGAACATTACAGACTAAGAACAAACTTGCTGTTGTTTTTGCTGTTGTTGTTAGGTGCCATTGAGTCAGTTCCAACTCTTAGTGACCCTATTTACAATAGAACAAAACACTACCCAGTCGTGGGCCACCCTGATAATCACTGCTATGCTTGCGCTCATCATTTCTGCCACTGTGCCAATCCATCTTGTTCCTCTTTTTCTCTGACACTTCACTATATCAAACATGATATCCTTCTCCAGTAATTGGTCCCTCCTGACAACATATCCAAAGTAAGGGAGACAAAGTCTAGCCATCTTAGTTTCTAAGAAGCACCCCTGGCTATACTGCCTCCAACACAGATCTGTTTGGTAGGCCATGGTACTTTCAATATTCCCCTCCAACACCGTAACTCAAATATGTCAATTCTTCTATGGTCTTACTTGTTCACTGACCAACTTTCACATGCATATGAAGTTATTGAAAAATACCATGGCATGGGTCAGGAGCACCTTAATCCTCAAATTGACATCTTTGCTCTTCAACACTTTAAAGAGGTCTTGTGTAGCAGAAAGAACAGACTAAGAAGAGAAAGCAGGTGGTTCACTTCTGAAGAATTAGTCACTGGTAACCTTACGAATGTTTACCTGTGCTTTATTGACTATGCAAAGGCTTTGGATTGTGTGAATCATGACAACCTATGGACAACATTGTGAAGTATGAGTATTCCAGAACACTTAATTGTGCTCATGAGGAATCTGTATATAGACCAAGAGGCAGCTGTTTGAACAGAACAAGGAACACCAAATGGTATAAAATTAGCAAAGGTATGCACCAGGGTTGTATTTTCTTTCATCATACTTATTCAACCTGTATGCTGAACAAATAATCTGAGAAGCTGGATTATATGAAGAAAAGTGTGGCATCAGGATTGGAGAAAGACTCACTAACAACCTGCAATATGCAGATGATACAACCTTGATTGCTGAAAGTGAAGAGTACTTAAAATATTTACTGATGAAGATCAAAGACCACAGCCTTCGGTATGGGTTGCACTTCAATGCAAAGAAAACAAAACTCCTCACCATTGGACCAATAAACAACATCCATATAAAAGGAGAAAAGACTGAAGTTGCCAAAGACTTCATTTTGTTTGGATCAACAATCAACACTCATGGAAACAGCAGTCAAGAAATCAAAAGATGCACTGCATTGGGCAAATCTGCTGCACAAGACCTCTTTAAGGTGTTGGAGAGCAAAGATATCAGTTTAAGGAATAAGGTATACCTGACCCAAGCCATGGTGGGACCAGTCACTGGAGAAAGACATCATGTGGAGTGTCAGAAGAAAAGAGAAAGACCCCCAATGACATGGCCTGGAACAATGGCAGCATCAATGGGCTCAAGCATAGCAACAATTGT
Organism: Chrysochloris asiatica; assembly: GCF_000296735.1. Taxonomy (NCBI): domain Eukaryota; kingdom Metazoa; phylum Chordata; class Mammalia; order Afrosoricida; family Chrysochloridae; genus Chrysochloris; species Chrysochloris asiatica. Next base: position 2,717,657 of record NW_006408754.1, read on the forward strand.
AAGGTTGGCCCAGGACCAGGCAATATTTTATTATGTTGTGTGTAGGGTCACTTTGGGTCCACACAGACTTGATGGCACCAAACAACAACAACCTTATGAAGGAGTTCTCTTGTGACGCTTTAGATAAGCATTGGACTGAAAGGTTGGTTTGAAACTCAAGGTTGGTGGTGCAAACTCACCAGTCACTCCATGGAAACCTATACAGGGTCACTATGAGTCAAAACTGACTAGACAGCAGTTAACAACAACAACAACCTTAATAGTGGAATGTTGTTTGATATAGTGCCAGAAGATGAGCAACTCAGGTTGGAAGATACTCAAAATAACACTGAGAAAGAGCTGCCTCCTCAGTTTCAAGATCTTCAAATACAATGCTGTCTGTGGAGGCATAATAACAACTCTATGCTTACAAGGAAGATGAGTTAGTACAATTATTATTCAAATTTAAGTGGCAACCACCAAAGTCAATGATGAAATTGAAGAATTCTACCAACTTCTTCAGTCTGAAACTGATCAAATATGCAATCAAGATGCATTAATAATTACTGGTGATTAGAATGTGAGAGTGGGAAACAAAAAGGAAGGACCAATAGTTGGAAAATATTTCCTTGGTGATAGAAATGATACTGGAGATCATATGATAAAATTTTACAAGACCAATTATTTCTTCATTTCAAATACCTTTTCTCAACAACATAAATGGTGAGTATATACATGGATCTCACCAGATGAAATATGTAGGAATCAAATTGGCTACATCAGTGGAAATGACAATGAGAAACCCAAAATTATCAGCTAAAACAAGAGCAAGGGCCAACTGTGGAACAGCCAATCAATTTATATATGTATATGTTGTTGTTAAGTGCTGTCGAGTCGGTTCCGACCCATAACGACCCTCTACAGGGTTTCCGAGGCTATAAATCTTTATGGGAGCAGAACGCCTCATCTTTCTCCCATGGAGTGGCTGGTAATTTTGAACTTCTGGCCTTAAGGTTCACAGCCCAATTAGTAACTACTACGCTA
>NW_006408754.1:2721874-2742769 GCF_000296735.1 Chrysochloris asiatica
GGTCCTGTATCTGACAATGTTTCTCTGCTATTCATAGAGTTTTCAGTGACTAGTGATTTGGAAGTAGTTTGTCACTCTTTCTTCCTAGTCTGTCTTTGTCTGGAAGCTCATCTGAAACCTGTCCACCATGGACAGGTCTAAATAACCCTGCTGGTTATTTAAAATACCAGTGGCATAGCCCTCGGAATCACAGCATCTCAATCCACCACAGCACAACAGACAGACGAGTGGTGGCCATTTGGTTTTATCCAATATATATATATATATATATATTCAGGCTGAAGTTAAAGAAAATTATAATAAGTCCACAAGGACCAAAATACATTCTTGAGCATAGCTCACCTGACTTTAGAAGCCAGCTCAAGAACAAATTTGATGCATTAGACACTAATAACCCCAACGCAGAAGAATTATGCATGGCATCAAGAACATCATCCATGGAGAAAGCACAAGGTCACTAAAGGCAGGAAAGAAAGAAAAGACCAAAATGGATGTCAAAAGAGACTATGAAATTTGCTCTTAGTTAGCCTAAAGTGACTGCAAGAAATGAGGAAGTAAAAGAACTGGTGAAAAAATTTCAAAGGACAGCTTGAGAAGACAAAGTAAAGTATTACAATGAAATGTGCAAAGACCTGGAGTTAGAAAGTTAAAGGTAAGAACTGACTCAGCATTTCTCAAGCTGAAACAGCTGACAAAACAACTCAACTCAGGTTGCAATACTGAAGCATTCTATGGGCAAAATATTAAATGATGCAAGAAGATCAAAAGATGGAAGGAATACATAGAATTACTGTACCAAAAGGAATCAGTCAATGCTCAACTATCTCAAGAGATAGCATATGATCAAGAACCAATGGGACTGAGAGAAAAGGTCCAGGCTGCATTGAAGGTATTAGCATAAAACAGGCCTCCAGGAATTGGCAGAGTACAATTGAAATCTTTCAACAAACTGATTCAGCACTAGAGATACGCACTTAGCTATATCAAGAAATTTGGAAGACAGCTACCTGGCCAACCAATTGGAAGAAATCCATATTTGTGCTCATTCCAAAGAAAGGTGACCCAACAGAATGTGGAAATCATTTAACAGTATCATTAATGTTGCATGCAAGTAGAATTCTGCTGAAGATAATTTAAAAATGGTTGTACCAGTACATCCACAGGGAGCTGTCAAAAATTCACGATGCATTCAGATTAGAACATGAAATGAGGGATATCATAGCTGACATCAGAAGGATGTCTTGGCTAAAAGCAGATAATGCCAGAATGATGCTTACTTGTGTTTTATTGTCTATGCAAAGGCTTTCAACTGTAAGGAACATAGGATACTGTGTATAAAATTTCACATAACTGGCATTTCCGAACACTTACGTGTGCTTATAAGGAACTTGTACATAGACCAAGAGACTATTGTTCTAACAGAACAATCAAATACTGAATGGCTTAAAATCATAAAATGTGTGTGCAGGGGTTGTATCCTTTTACCATGCTTATTCAATCTGAAAGGAGTTCAGGTAGTGTAGTGGGTTCCAAACTGGGCTGCTAACAGCAAGGTCAGTTGTTCGATTCTACCAGGTACAAAGGTAGGAGAAAGATGATGCTTTCTACTCCTGTAAAGATGCACAGCCCTAGAACTCCTATCTAGGGTTGCTATGAATTGGAATCAACTTGGAGGCACACAACCACCACCACCACCACCATTAAATCTGAGCAAATATCCGAGAAACTGGAATATATGAAGAAGAATGTGGCATCGTGATCTGAGGAAAGCTTGTTAACAACCTGCGATATGCAGATGACAAAACCTAGCTTACTGGAAGCAATATAACTGATGAAGATGAAAGACTATGATCTTCAGTATGTTGTGCACTTCAATTTAAAGAAAACAAAAATCCTCACAACGAACAACTAGCATCATGATAAACTGAGAAAAAATTAAAGGTGCAAAAGACTTAGTTTTGCTTGGATCCACAATCAACACTCATGGAAGCAGCAATCAAGAAATCAAACAACTTACCACACTAGGAAACTCTGCTGCAAAAGTGCTTGTTACAGTGTTAAAGAGTAAAGATGTCACTTTGAAGACAAAGATGCGCCTGACCCCAGCCATGGTATTTTCAATAATGTCATATGCATGCGAAAGCTGGACAATGAATAAGGAAGACTATAGAAGAATATAAGCATTTGGATTATGCTACTGGCAAAGGATATTGAAAGTACCATGGACTGCCAGAAGAACAAACAAATCTGTCTTGATTTTTTCTGGTTGATTGTGCTAAGGAGTACATAGCTCCCTGGTGTTTATTGTTCACCTTATAGGCATGTTTATTGTTTGGCTAAAAGTTGAACCATGCAGTGACTTCAGTTTCAAGCCTGAAGGGGTGACATAGTGCCACCACCTTGAGGGCTCCACCAGTCTGATTTTTTTTCTTTTTGAGTTTTTCTCCAAATTTTATTCCTACTCTGTCCAGGAAGAATGATCTATTGTGATCCCTATTAGAGCAGTCAGCTGTGATAGCTGGTCACCATCTAGTTCTTTTGGTCTGAGGAAGCTAGGGTTCATGTGGTCGATTAATCCTTTGGACTAATTTTTTCCATGCATCTTTGATTTTTTTCATTCTTCTTTGCTCCATACAAGGAGAAAACAAAAGTTACACAAGCTTTGTAAGCCCAGTTGCTACTAATCATAGTTGGATATAGAACATTATCTTTACTGAATATATTGTGCCAATTGACCTTGATGTATCCAGAGATTATGGTTCTGATCCCTCAGGCCCAGCAACTCACTACCTCAATGTGACTCGTCATAGTTAATAAGTTTTCATGGTTTTGTTCCCTATATACTCCAATATATTCATGAATATACCAGGGGGCTTCAAAAAGTTCATGGAAAAATTCCGTTATCATTTAATTCCATTTTTCCATGTACTTTTTGAAGTCCCACACATATGTAGAAATATCCTCTGTCAAATCTATATAGACAGGACTTCAAAAAGTTCATGGAAAAGTGGAATTAAAAGACAACAGATTTTTTCCACAAACTTTTTGAAGCTCCCTTATATATGTGAGTGTAGTCCCATTTGCCTTCTCCTCCTGTTCAGCTTCCATGTCTATGTATCTACTCATATATTACTGTTATTACAGGATATGTAACAGTATTTACCTTAGTTGCCTTAACTCTTAAAACTCCTCCCAGTGTCTTATTTTGCCTTGATCATCTTGTGTTGACCTTTTTCTTATTATATATTCCAATTCATTTCACTCAAAGTATTAAGTGTCTATTTACTAACTAGTAATTCTTTCCATTGAGGATACTGTTGGATGCTGGTTTTGTATGATTGGTGGTGTGGTTACGTGCCGTGGAATTGGTTCCGACTCATAGCAACCCTGTATAGGGTTTCCGAGGCTGTAAATCTTTATGGGAGCAGAAAGCCTCATCTTTCTCCCGTGGAACAGCTGGTAGTTTCAAACTGCTGACCTTGTGGTTCTCAGCCCGATTCGTAACCACTACGCTACCAGAGTTCCTTATATGTACCCTTAATTATGTTGAGGAATTTCCCTCCTATCCCTTGTTTGCTGAACATTTTAACAAGAATGGGTGTTGGATCATGTCAAATTCCTTTTCTGCATTGACTGATATGATCATGTGGTTCTTTTCCTTTGTTTTATTTATGTGGTGGGTTACATTGATTATTTTTCTAATATTGAACCATCCTTGCATAGCTGGTATAAATCCTACTTGGTCATAACGTATTATTTTTCTTTTTTAGTGATGTCTTTGCCTGGTTTGGGCATCAGGGTTATGCTCGCTTCATAGAATGAGTTTAGGAATATTCCATCCTTTTCTCTGGTAGTGTAGTGGTTACGAATAGGGCTGCAAACCACAAGATCAGCAGTTCAAAACTACCAGCTGCTCTGCAGGAGAAAGATGAGGCTTTCTGTTCCAGTAAAGATTTTTAAAAAACCTCGGAAACCCTGTTCAGGGTCACTATGGGTCAGAACTAACTCGACGGCACTTAACAACAACTATGTTCTGAAATAGTTTTAGTAGAACTGGTGTCAGTTCTTTGCATAATGCTCTTCACCAGTGAAGTTATCTGGACCAGGACTTTTTTTCTCATGGGAGCTTTTACATTTTTATTTTTTAATAGCAAGTCCAATTTCTTCTTCTTTGATGGGCCTGTTCAAATTTCTACCTTAGATTGTATTAGTTTGGGTTGGTAGTATTTTTCTAGAAATTTGTATATATCTTGTAAGTTTTCAAATTTGTTGGAGGAAAGTTCTTCATACTTTTCTGATATGATACTTTTTATTTCAATTGGTTCTGTTGTGACATTGACTATTTCATTTCTTATTCATGTTATTTGTACTTTTGCGACTTGACGTTCTAGGGTTTATCTGACCATTTATGTAGTATTAAGCCTGGGGCTTCTTATACTTTGGTTAAAAAAAAAATCTGCTTACTCAACCAACCAATCTATATATTATCAGTTGAAAACTATATATAAAAGTAAGAAAAAATCTTCATATAAATGCCTTTTAAAATAAAATTCAATTTAAAAAAATAATTTTTATTGAAATAATAAATTATAGTAAATGATGTTTATTATAACATAAAAGTTACATTGATTTATTTTTTTAAATCAGATTGTTGTTTTTGTTATTAAGTGCCATCATGTCCAAGCCATAGCAACCCTGTGTAGGCTGGTGAGTTTGAGCTGCTGACCTTGCAGTTCAAACCAACATTGTCTTTAATTCTCACCCTACAGAGCCATACCAGGATTCCTTATACAGCATTTGTTGTTGTTGTTCAGTGCCATTGGGTCAGTTCCAACTCACAGCGACACTGTATAGGGTTTCCTAGGAGCTCTGGTAGTGTAGTGGTTACGAATCGGGCTGCGAACCTTAAGGTCAGCGGTTCGAAACTACCAGCCGCTCCACGGGAGAAAGATCAGGCTTTCTACTCCCGTAAAGATTTACACCCTCAGAAACCCTGTACAGGGTCGCTATGGGTCGAACCGACTCGACGGCACTTAACAACAACAACAACAACAGGAGCAGCTGGTGGGTTTGAACTGCTGACCTTGTGGTTCACAATCCAGTGCTGATTCACAGTGCCACACCAGAAGCCCTTGTTGTTGTTGTTGTTAAGTGCTGTTGAGTCAGTTCTGACCCATAGCAATCCTGTATAGGGTTTCTGAGGAGCGGCTGGTGAGCTTGAACCACCGACCTTGCAGTTCAAACCGGCTTTGGAATCTAACACATTAACGTACCACGCCACACCAGGACTCCTTGTATGGCACATTGATAAAAGACGACTCCTGGCATTCCATTGTACTTTTCTAAGCAGTTAAGAGGCATTTTGCTGCAGCTTTGCCATACATAGTGACTAGTTCATTTTTCAAGTAGCAAAAATCAAAGAAGAGAAAAACGACAGATGCACCTTGATTTTGTATCTGTTTTGTACATTATTGCTTTACTGGTAGACTCTAAGACTTGAAGAAAATTCAGATGCACTAATGTTTTAAAAAATGCTACTGAACATTTCAGTAGAGATATGATAAAAAAAAAACAAAAACAAAAAAACCACTGTTTTTAAGATAAAGTAAGCATTTAAAAATAGAAGTGACATGCAGATTTTAACAAATTTCAATGTCTTTATTTTTACAGTAAAACCTGCCATACCATGAATGAGGCAGAAACCTGTCAGAGAAGGAAAAATCTAACATTTTCCACTAAATAGAAAGTGATAGAAAAATGATGACTGTACTCTGTCAAAGGTGAAAAACTTGTGAGACCAGGACAAACAAGTAGTCTTGTTGAGTTTCATCTTTCACAGGTTTCACTGTATATCCAAATTTATTAATTTAGAGAAGTAGATAACAGAACATCTAAATTATTCAGAATCAAACACATTGAGACATCTCTATAATTATATATTCAACAAGATATTGACATTGAGAAGGCAATTGTACTATATGCCTACTTTGGTTAATTTTAAGTTCTAAATTGAATTCATGCATTAAATATTACATATTAATATCATTTCTTACCTTTTTAATCTTAATCTTTTTCTTTTTCTTTGGTTTACTACTAACCTGAAAAGAAATAAATGGTTTATTTAATATATAGTTCAAGCTGTATAATGGGCTATTTAAGAAAATACACAAATATTTCTTCTAACCACTGAGACCTTTAACTTCTAATATTCTAGATCACATTTTCTTTCTGTGTTCTATAGAAATACTTATTTTTACTTGAATTATTTTCATTTTGATCTCAGTCTTCTGCGCTTGAGCTGTCACTGCTGTGTGCCTGCTGACAGAACGCTCACAGCTCTTGACTTGTACACATGCACATGTACTCATATATATCTTTATAAGATGAATAATTAAGTCTAAAAAGAAGTTGCTGTTATGTGCCGTGGAGTCGGTTCCAACTCATAGCAACCCTCTACAGGGTGTCCAGGGCTGTAAATCTTTATGGGAGTAGAAAGCCTTATCTTTCTTCCACGGAACAGCTGGTTGTTTTGAACTGCTGACCTAGCGGTTCACAGCCCGATTTGTAACGACTACACTACCAGAAACAATATAATAATAATTACCACTTTCCTGTAAAGAAATATTGAGATCCACTCATGGTGCTCTTCATTATTTTCTGAACTAATTATGTTGAAATTATCTTAGTTTCCACCCCTCTTCTCTCTCTTCCTCTGTCTTCTACTCCTTCCTCTGTCGTCCTCTATTATCCTCCCATACCCACTCTCCTGACTCAGAAAGACAAAATGTGTTCAGAAATCTAACAATAAATAGTACCTAGAATATAATAAGTGTTCAAGGAACACTGGTTAAATAAATGGTTACAGCAACAGAGATTATGGAAGTACAATGGAAAGAACCATTCCAATTCAAGTTCTGCGTGAACAGTATGGTAAATGTAAACTGAGATTGTTTAGAATGCTTTAAAACAGTACATGCAACAATATAAAGGCCTTAATTAAGTTTTTCTAATTCAAATATTAATGAAAGTTTTATACTTCCTGGAGATCTTTAGTAGATTCTGTTGAAGATTCACTGGGTATTGATGCCACATCTTTATTCATTTCTACTAATTGTACATCACAGTCTGAATTCAGATTTATATTGTACTCCATGAGAGGTGGTCTCAGTTTTTCATCCTCATTCCGTAACTCTTCTATTTCAATACCTAAATATGGAAGACAAACCACTCAATTTGCATGTAAGCAATTTCAGCCTCTTATCGTTATTATAAATATGTTTGTCTGCCAAGAAACACTATCCCAGATATAAAAAAGAACTCATCTTAATCTGTTCAATTACTATATAAAAATGCAATGCTAATTTGTTAATGATTAAATAAGAGGTATATATACTAGCCTGGGACCAATCAGTATGACCCTGAATGCTAAGATAGCTTACTGGTATCATAAGAACACAGGAATTAAAATAGACTCTAAGTACTTTTTTTTTAGTGTCTTGATATTGACCCTATTAATATCGTAGCTAGTATAATTTTGGAGAATAAATCTAAAACATAAAGAGAAGAAAGAAAAGATAAAAGATCTGTGTAATCACCACCCCTTCCCCCACTCACCACCATTTTTCTTCTTTTTTTACAACCAAAGGTTATGAAAGGTAATCAGGTCCCTACAATGTGACTTCATCTTTAACACCATGTTCTTTAATGCTATCCCAGAAACACAGGACTCCAAATTTGAGGACAACATCTAATTGTCACAGATGAGCCAAAATATAATGCCATACAAAAAAATCCAATATTATTTTCTTACGTGTAATTTTAATTGTATAATATGAACTACATTCTTAAAAATATAAGCACACAAAAACAGAAATTTTAAATAAAACTAGTTTACTACCTGCCAGAAAAAAACCATACAGGCATAGCAATGGTTAGATAAACAGATAAAGCTACACAAGCAAAACAGTAGCATATATGAGCAGATAGAACAAGTAGATAGATTTTGTCTACTGAAATGTCCTGTGGGTCCAAAGGTTTAAACACTATCCTTGGGTAACCCATATATTAAGAAGGCAGAGTTATGTTCATACTAGGTTTAGCTGAAAAGTAGTAATTTGATCACATGATTTTTCAAGCTTTTAACAGTTACAGTTTAACATACAATTTCTCTTACAAAGCAAAAATCCCATAGGTTCCCTTAGACATATCAAGTTAAGAGATCATCATGGAATTCTGTTTTTAAACATACTTACATTGACATCCTGTTATTGACTGAAGAGCAATTCCTATGGAACATAAAGAAAACATTTAGATGTATAATTGCAAATACAACCATCAAATATCTGACTGGGACTAATAAAAGTCAGAATTTTATACTGCATCAATTTTAATTGTGAAAATAACCAACTTCATTCCTCAAATCAGTTTAGACAGACACAATCTTGAAATTGTAATACAAAGATTATACAACCATGATTAGAAAAAGAAAAATAAACAAAATTTTAGGGTTATAATAGGTAATGTCTAGTATATAAGCACTTTTAACTAAGCAGCAAATTCTTACTAGTTAAAAAGTTAAGGTCATTAAACAATAACAGTTAGTTATCAAACAAAATCCCATTTACAGTTTGAGTCTTCTTATCCTCATTGCTCCTCCCCTCTTTGTCCACTAATATTTATTGAGCATATACTGTGTTAAACTCTACATATTAAATGGTGAAGAAAGAACATATAGTCTCTGCCTTCATGGAGACTGGATCCCTGGCATGGCACTGTTAGGATTCGCAATGGACGGTGAACAAGGTTGGAGGTTCAAACCCACCAGCTGCTTTTCAGAAACCCGATACAGGGTCACTATGAGTAAGAACTGATGCAAAGGCACTTAACAACAACATCATGGAGATTTAGTGGAGACAATGGATATTAATAAAATAATTGGATACACAAATGAAAACTGCAATGGTAATAACTACTCTGAAAGTTGATTCTGACTCACGAAGAATATGTAAAATACTTAGAAAGTCTCAAACACCTTCATTCTCCTAAGTAGTTTTGTTAAATTTTAACCGTAAATGAAAACAAACCAACCAACCAAAAAACCTAACCACAAAATCTCTAATAATCTCATATAATTTATGTCAAGTATTTTTGTCTGACTTTCCTAGGTCATCAAACTCAAATTCTTTCCTTTTATGCTCAAAGAAAGCACAAAGGTATCCTAGAGTTTTAGTAAAAAGACTGAGAATGGAGCCTAGTAATTGGCACTGAAGAAAATGAGGACGAGTTCCACAACTACTCAAAACCTACAAGGTTGTAAGGTTAAATAACATCAGTGTAACCATTAGTTGTTCATTTCATAAAATGAATAATAAAAACTTGGGAGCAGGAAAAATAACCTAAAACATAGCACATAAAAGGTTTTAGTGCCCTGAACTCCACGTTCCATCTTGAGGGAACACAAGCTCACCCCAGATGTGGGAGAGGAGTTCTGATGTATTTCCTATATCAATAGACAATATCTGGGATTAGCCACTACTGCAATCAGACACTTGCACACATGTTAACTTATTTTCTTTAAATTATTCACAGTCAATGGACAGACAAAATTCTAAGCAAACCTCAAGCATTTTGATAAAAAGGAGGGGAACATATACCTAATGTACCTAAAAGAACAGTCTGGAAACACACATGGCACTTGTATTTAGTCATCCTTCATTTTGGAGAAGCAACTAGAAGAAACAAAGAAGAAAAAGAGCTGAACAGAAAATTTTAAAGGGCAGCTTGAATAGACAATGCCAAGTATTATAATAAAACATGCAAAGATCTGGAGTTAGAAAACCATTAGGAAAGAATGCACTCATCACTTCTCAAGCTGAATGAATTGAAGAAAAAGTCAAGCCTCAATTTGCAAAATTGAAGGAATTTACGGACAAAATACTAAAGGATGCAGGATGCATCAAAAGAATATAGAAGGAAGCAGAATAATTGTTGTTACAGGGAGGAGAGAGTAATCATTGAGATGAAACAAAATGTATTAGTTGAAAGTAAGCTGATGATCCTGTCTGTTTACTTTCACTTAATTCACAATAAAAAGTTTAAAAGAAAAAAAGAAGAAAATGGAAGAAATATACAGAGTCACTGGACCAAAATTAATTGGTTGATATTCAACCATTTCAAAAAGTAGCATATAATCAAGAATCAATGGTACTGAAGGAAGAAGTCCAAGCTGCATTGAAGGCATTAGTGAAAAATAAAGTTCCAGGAACTGACAGATATAAATAGAAATGTTTCAACAAACTGATGCACCACTGGAGGCCTCACTCATTTATATCAAGAAATTTGGAATCCAATTACCTGATCGATCAATTGGAAGAAATCCATATTTGTGTCCATTGCAAAGAAAGGTGATCCAGTAGCAAGCACAAATACCAAACAATGTAATTAATATCACATGCTATTAATAATTTGCTGAAGATAATTCAAAAACAGTTGCAGCAGTACATCAATAAGGAATTGCCAGAAATTCAAGGTGAATTAGAAGAAGATGTGGAATAAAATATATCATTGCTGACATCAGGTAGATCTTGACTAAAAGCAGAGTATATCAGAAAGATGTATATTTGTGCCTTATTGTGTTTGTTATATATGGAACATAACAAACTATACATAACATTTAGAAGAATGGGTTTTTCTAGAACACTTGATTGTGCTCATGGAGAACCTATATATAGACCAAAAGACTGTTGTTAAAACAGAACAAAGGGATACTGAATGATTTAAAATTACGAAAGGTATATACCAGGTATATATTTTCACCATACTTATTCACTCTGTATGTTGAGCAAATGATCCAAGAAACTGACTTATATGAAAAAGAACATGGCATCAGGATTGGAGGAAGATACGTTAACAACCTGTGATATACAGATGATACAACCTTAGTTGCTGGAAGAAAATAAGACTTAAATTATTTATTAATGAAGATTAAAGACTACAGTCTTCAGTATGAATTGCACATCAGTGGAAAGGGGAAAAAAAAAAAATCCTCACAACTGGACCAATAAATAACATGATAAAAAATAAAAAAGATTGAAGTTGTCGAATACTTCATTTTCTTTAGATTCATAATTAGTACTCATGGAAGCACCAATCTGTAAATCAGACAATGCATTATATTAGACAAATCTGCTACAAAAGATTTCTTTAAAGTGCTAAAGAGCAAAGATGTCAGTTTGAGGACTAAGGTGCTCCTGACCCAAGCCAGGACATTTTCTATTGGATCATATGCTTGTAAAAATTTGACACTTAATGAGGAAGACTGCATAAGAATCTATGCATTTGAATTATGGTTATGGTAAAGAATATTAAAGTATCATGGACTACCAGAAGAACAAACAAATCTCTGTATTGGAAGAAGTGCAGCAGAACACTCCTTAGAAGTAAACCTGGTGAGATTTTGTCTCTGTTGCTTTGGACATGCTGTTAGGAGTGACCAATCCCTGGAGAAGGATATCATGCTTGGTAAAGTGGAGAGTCAATTAAAAAGAGGAAGACCTCCAGAGAGATGGATTGACAGAGTAGCAGCAACAATAGGCTCAAATATACCAACAATAGTAAGGATGGCACAGGATTGGAAAGTGTTACATTCTATTGTGCGTAGGGTCGCTATGAGTTGGAACCAACTCAATGGCACCTAACAGCAATAGCAACATACTTATTATTAGCTTCTCAAGATACCCATTATCCTAAGATGTGAACTCACTGAATTCCCTGCTCTTAGCACAGTGCTTAGCACCTACCTAGTAAATACCGAAAACAGGTTTATTGGCTGAGTTTTAAAAAAATAAAAAATAAAATTGTACCTTGTTGATAGCAGGATAACATCCTCTGAATGATTTCTGGCACAGGTATGCCTAGGTAGATGGACAACTGATGATAATCAAGGGAGATATTCTCAATGGGATTCTCTTTCACTTTGTCAATATCCTCTTGCTTCATCCCAAGGCGCAAAAGAATATCTGAAACTTTTTTCCAAATTGAGTTGAACTGTGATTCAGTGAGACCATTCATCAAAATCTCACTAAGGAGGGTATCTCTGTATTTGCACAGCCTCAGGATGTCTGCAGACTTAGAGAGATCAGAAGATGGTGGTTCTACATTCCAGCCTTTTTGGGGTTCAGGGAATATGTTCAAATGTTTTATGAGAGCTAACAGGAGGTATAAATCAAACTGTTTAGATTGTGGCAGCTCCTTGTTTGGGGGATAAAGCAGATGCCATGCTCCACCCAAAGGATGATTGGTCCAAAGATGGTTGTAGTATGGTTCCAGCACATTCTTGTGTATAAGAAGTTCTTTTTTCAAAAGAGATGGTGGCATAGCCTCATCAAATATTTGCCGGACAATGTCAGTACCAGAAATTATAATTATATGAAGTAGATGATAGAAATAGGTGTAATCAAGTTTGAAGATGGGCATTTCATCTGAAAATGAACAGTGAAAAGTCAAAATATTACAAATTAATTCTCTTTCCTTTCATGTGGTTTCTCTCATTACACCCTGATAGGAACTATTCCAAAAGAGTGAAGTACATTCAAGAATGTGTTCTTTACTACAGCCAAATCACAATAAAGCCACTACTGTCTGGCTTTTTGCCAAAAATACAAATAAAAGCAGCATGTTTCCAAACAAAACTAATCACAAAGGCTAATTATTACAGGACCCTTTCAGTCATACAAGATTTGTTGACATCAATGAGCTCTAACAACCAAATAGCATCAAAGTTGTAGGCTTTTGAAAATTCTTAAGTTTGCCAAGAATGGTAACCACTGGTGTTTAATGACAATTATACTTTATTCTAATCAATACTGTCCAACAAAACTTTCTATGATTTTTACTGGCACTGTCCACTAGCCATTTAGCACAAGATATGTTGTTTGTTTGATGAGGAATTCAAGTTATAATTGTATTTACTTTTAATTAATTAAAATTTAAACGACCACATATGGCTTAGTGACTGTCTCATTAGACAGTGCAGATCTACATCAAGGGGAAAAAATCTAATGCTTTTTTATTTAAAATGTAGCTCATGGACCATATATGAGCCTGCTGGAAATGTAAAATCTCAAGCTTTACCACAGACCTAATGAACTGGCATGTGAATTACAATGAAACCAGAAGATTATTCACATGCATATTAAAGTTTGAGAAGCAGTGCTCTAATGAACTTATTCTTACCCCTTCAAAAAATTAAATAGCTATTTCATGAAAACAATAACAACAACAACAAAAACAAAAACACTGGAATAAGGCATGAGACTGAAATACTGGTATTTTCCTGGTTTAACAGTATCTCCAAAGAAATGAAGACTGAGGTAAACTATAAAGTAGGTGAAAATTGGTCTTTGATGTTATTTTTTATGAGAAAATATCAAATTTTGATTATCACAAAAAAAACAACTTCATATTATCTTTCATGCTATGTTGCAATAAATTTTTTAATTAGTACTTTACTTGATGTATGTGGCATAGACTGTGGAAACAAGCAAATGACTCAGGAAGCTTTCTCTGGATTGACAGGTAAGAAGCTTGCTGAGATGAGGGACTTCCATTTCCCCTAGCAAGAAGTGTTGCCCCAAACTATCCTTAAATGGAGTTAGTCACCTCAAGGGCCCCCAAGCATTAGGCAGATAGCATTTCTTAGTATACCTAAAGAGATGGCACCTGAGATGAGACTAGTTGGCACTCAAATAATAATGTTCATGCCTTCCATGTAAGGCCTCTCTAACGCTGGTCCTATTAAAAAGAACATAGCAAGAGAGGAAGGGGTTGGTAGGTATGGAACCTCTGTAAAGCCCAATCTCACTATTAATCACAGCTATGCACTGGTCATCCTCTCTGTAAGGATTCCAACTCATTGTGAGACTGAACACCTGCCGACCTTTCTGTCCGTGAGGTCCAGCCTGTCCCAAGTGCTGCTTGCTCATTTTAAGCCAAGTCCAGGGTAAATAAAGACACAGTTGTTAATGGCATTATACTTTACAGAGAAAGTCACAAATGTTAATGCAGTTTTTAATAGGAGACATATAAAAATAAAATAATACCTTTTGTACTAAAATTTAAACTGATCTTCGGTCTCATATCAGTATCACTTCTTTTCTGAGACATAAAATTTTTATAACTGCAAGAAAAAAAGTTAAGTTACAGTCAAAACAACCAAGATAAGTCAAGATTTCTGGCATCGGCCTGGCTAATAAGTAAATTAGCATTTTCTGTTCTATCCCCAAGTTATTACATGAAATAAGTCAAAAGTAAAGGGAGAAAAAGCAGACAAATAAAAACTACCAATAATAAAATCCTATATTGTTTTCACTAGAATTAAGAAGCTGGTATCATCGCTAGTGGAGTCTGGAGGCACTCAACTACTAGCTGAAAGGTTAACAATTTGAACCTCCCCAGAGGTACTTCCGAAGAAAAGCCTGATATTCTGCTTCTGAAAGGTCACAGTTTGAAAACCCTATGGGCAGTTCGATTTTGCAACACATGGGGTGGCCATGAGTCAGAATCAACTTAGTTTGGTTTGGCTTTATAATTGTTGTATTACACACAAAGTCCAAGGCTAATGCAACAACTAAGATGGAGCTGATACAGACATAAGAAGGATAAAGACACAAGAAGCCAGAGAAAGAAGGATACGGACACAAGAAGCCATGGTAAGAAGTCTCAGTAATAGAAGAGTCTGGAAGCATCAGATCTTAAAAAGTGAAGGTAACAGGCATAGGATTACAGATGAACTAAGCTGGTAGTGGAAGCACCAGGAAAAACAAACAAGACAGATTTGCAAAAAAGAATTACACAAGTAGATAGCTTCCTAGGAAGTCCACATGATAACAAAAGAAAAAGAGAAAGAAACCTGTACATTATATTGTTGTTGTTAAGTGCCATCAAGTTAATTCCGACTGTATAAGGTTTCCAAGGAACAGCTGGTGGGTTTAAATTGCCACCTTTTGGTGCAAATTGACCTTGGAATCCAGTGCTTATCCTACACCAGCAAACCTGAAACTCATTTCCCTTCACCATCACAAAATTTCCTTGCCAGTGGTTATAGTAGTTGTTCCAAAAAAATAAAGTAAAACCAAACTTATTCAATGACTAGTGATTAAAAAGAAGAAGGAATAAAACAAAAAACAAGCATAACACCCAAATGCAAAAATTAAATTGGGAAAAGGTTAAAGAAAAACATAGCAAAATTTACTAAATAGACTTAGTGCCATATGTTATTATAAAACAGATGAAAAGACTAAATATGTGGATTCACTTTGAAACTCCCACTAAACACAGGAGCCAAAGAATAACAACACTAGAATGCAAGTTTAAGAAGCATAGATAACTGGCCTTTTTTACTGTTGTTGTTGACTGAGTTTATCTCCAGTACCACTATAAAAACATTGCCAACCATCTAATACACTGGAAAAAATTTAAAATGGCAACAATGTAATGATTTGGCAGACATACTGAGTAAAAGGAATTCTATTATACTGTTTCTGAGAGCATGTTGCTATTAAATGCTGTCCAGTTGGTTCTGACTCATAGCTACTCTGCATAGGGTTGCAGAGGCTGTAAATCTTTTCTGGAACAGAAAGCCTCATCTTCCTCCTGCAGGTTAGCTGGTAGGCTCAAACCACCAACCTTGTGGCTCACCGTCCAGTGCTTATCCTACAGAAAAATTAATTTTTAAAAGAGTAAATTTCCAAATAATGATCAAAGTATCTGCCTTAAGCAAACAGATGAGCAAATTAAACCAAAACTAGCAGAATGAAGCAAAAACTAAAGTTAAACTAAAAAAATCAATGAAATTAAAAGTCAATTCTTGTAAAGTATCCATAAAACAGATAGGTCTTTAATCATTTTCATCAAGAAAAAAAAGGAAAGACAATAATTTTCAACATTACAATGAAGGTACCATCATCACAGATCCTACAGATATTCAAGACTAAATATGGGAATGTTATGAATAACTTTAGGCCAATACTGTGGTGATGTGGATGAAATTGACAAATTCCTTGAAAAACATGAACTACCAAACTCACTAAAAGGAATGTTGTTGTTGTTTGTTATTGTTAAGTGCCATCGAGTAGACTCTGACCCATAGTGACCCTAAATAGGGTTTCCGAGGAGTAGCTGCTGAGCTTGAACCACCAACCTTACAGTTCAAATGGCTTTACAGTCTGACGCATTAACCCACAGCGCCATATAGGTAACCTTAAATGTCATATTTCTTTAAAAAATTGAATTTATATTAAAAATTTTTTAATTAAAGAAAAAAATAAGAAAACTTCTTTTCCAGATTGCTTCTCTGGTAAATTTTGCCAAATAGTTATAAAATACAAAGTAACAATTTTCAAAAACTCTTTCAGAAAATAGGAGACCTGTAAACATACCCAAATTCATTTTAAAAGACCAACGTTACCTTGATTCTAAGAGAGATAAAGACATTAAAAATAAAACTGCAAAACAAAGTCTTTAGAAACCTAGTACCGAAATACTTTGAAAATATTAACAAATTGAATCCAGAAAAACATAAATAAAAAGATATATCATGACCAAGTGGCATTTATAGTAGGGAAGCTAGTTAGATTCAGCATTTGAAAATCCATTGGAGTAATTTAGTATATTAACAGGTTTGTTTTGGTTTTTTAAAGAAGAAAAACCATGTTCATCTCATAGAAAGAGCGTGAACTCACAACTCATTCAAGATTAATTTTTTTTAGATACTAGAAATAGAAGAGAATATCCTCAAACTTACAAAGAGCAGCTATAAATAGTTTTATGTGCTTAATTATGTTAAGAATATATATAATGGTGAAAAACTGAAAGCCTCTCCCTAAAATCAGGAAATACTCTCATTACTTTGATTCAACATTATACTAGGGCTTAGCCAATGCAATGAATAAAGAAAAATAAACAAAAGGTATTGTTGTTGTTAGGTGCCATCGAGTTGTACCAACCCATAGTGACCTTATGCACAGCAGAACGAAACACTGCCCAATCCTGGGCCAACATCACTACTGTTACCATGCTTGAGTCCATCGATGTTGCCCCGTGGCCAATCCATCTCGTTGGGGGTCTTCCTCTTTTTCTCTGACCCTCTACCTTACCAAACATGATATCCTTCTCCAGAGACTGGTCCCTCCTGACAATATGTAGAAAGTATGAGAGACGAAGTTTGGCCATCTTGGCCTCCAAGGAGCACTCTGGCTGCACTTCTTCCAAAATGGGTCTATTCGTTCTTTAGGGAGCCCATGGCACTTTCAATATTCTCCTCCAACACAAAAACTCAAAAGCATCAATTCTTCTATGGTCTTCCTTATTCACTGTCCAGCTTTCACATGCATATGAGGTTATTGAAAATACTATGGCTTGGGTCAGGCGCACCTTAGTCCTCAAGCTGACATCTTTGCTCTTCAACACTTTAAAAAGGTCTTGTGCAACAAATTTGCCTAATGCAATACGTCATTTGATTCCTTGACTGCTTCAGTGAGTGTTGATAGCTGATCAAAGAAGAATGAAGTCCTTGACAACTTCAATCTTTTCTCCATTGATAAGAATGTTGTTATTGAGGTCAGAAAAGAAAAATTTTAATTATACTTATTCAAGAATGACATAATCATAGATGCGGAAAACACCAAAGAATCTAAAAAATGATATATAAAGTAATGTGCAAATTTTACAACTGGTAAGATACAATGCAAATATATACAGATCAGTTTAAATTTTAACAACTACAAATAATCAGGGAGCAATTAAATTCATAAAAACATTTATAATAATATTAATAAATCAAATACTCATAGATGAATTCAACAAACTATGCATAAGATTATACACAGAAAACTATAAAATATCCTCAAGAGATATCAAAGAAGATATGTAGTTATATACCACGTCCATATGGAGCTCTGGTAGCGTAGTGGTTACGAGTTGTGCTGCTAACCTCAAGGTCAGCAGTTCAAAACTATCAGCTGTTCCGCAGGAGAAAGATGAGGCTTTCTGCTCCTATAAAGATTTAAAGCCTCAAAAATCCTACAAGGGGTCTCTATGAGATGGAACTGACTCCATGGCAAATAACCACCACCACTTCCACTACCACCACCACGCCCACAGATGGAAAATCTCAATACTTTTCAGATGTAAATCACCCCCAAAATGATCTATAGATTCATTAATATACCAATCAAAATTCCAGCAAGAATTTTTGTAGAAATTAAAACAGTATTTCAAAATTTATTCTGGAAAACAAAAGCCCTAGAATGGAAAAATCAATATTGAAAAATAGTAACAAACTGGGAGAATTCCTATAAGCTAATTTGAGTAACATTCATGATAATGTGGCACTCATGCAAGGACAAACATAGAGATCAATGGAACATAAAATAAATTTCTGCATATATTTGGTCAGTTGATTTTAAACAAAGGTAGCAAGGCAACTTAATTGGAGAAAGGACTGTCTTTTAAGGAAGAGTAATAGGACATCTAGGAATCCATATGGGACAAAATGAACTTTGACCCTTACTCCATACTATACATAAAAATTAGCTCAAAAGCTTATAAATTTAAATATAAAACCTAAAGCTTATAGAGAAAATATGAGAAAAATCTTTGTGACTTAGGTTACTAAGCATTTTTTCAAACAGGACGATTAAAACTAATTATTTCTGATTTTGGGAAAATACTATGCAAAAAATTAAAAGACAGTCTCAGAATAGGATACAATATTTCCAAAATATATCTCTGGTAAAGGTCTTACATCTAGAACATATGAAAAACAATTACAACTCAAAATATTAAGACAACCCAAAAAGAAGAATATGTAAAATATTTAAACAGATGATTCACCCAAAAAACATATACATATGGGAAATAAACATACATAAATACATTAAATGTCATTTGTCAAAAGGAAATAAAACTACAATGGAATAACATTGCATACCAACTAGTATGGCTACACTTTAAAAAAAAAAAAGGACAATACCAAGTGCTAGAGAAGATGTAGGGAAAACTATAGCATGAATGATAAAAATGAAAAACCACACAACTACTTTGTGAAACAGTTTGGCAGTTTCCTAAAAAATTAAGAATTTTTTAATGAATACTTACCACATAGCCCAGTAATCCTACTCCTAGGAACTTACCCAAGAGAGATGTAAACATATATCCATACAAAAACTTATACATGGAGAGACTTCTGGTTTGGGGGCAGGATAAGTGGAGACAAACAGAGGAGGCTCCTCAGCAGAGGCATGGAAGAACCAGAGAAAGCACTTTGCTGGGACAGTCCTGGAGCTTTAGATCTAATATAAAGTAAGGGAAAATAGTTTCGGGTGCCCACACATGGAGAAATCTGACTGTGGCCAGGAGAAACACAATTTCTGAATCATTTGGGATGCTGCTGCATGTGGCCGGCAGTCTTGGTGGAGATCAGAGTGTGGGGCCAGACAGATACAGTATGAAAGCCACCTAGCAACTTGTGGAAAAATAGGTGTGCCATTTATTTTTTTTTCCTCCTCTCCCCTGTGCACCATTCCTGCCCAGCCTGGGTGTCTTCGTGCAGATGGGAGGAGCACACCCCCAAAAGGGTCCAGCATTGCACCCACAGGGTACAATTTTCTCATGGCACAAAGAGGAAATTGCTGAAAGTCCATCAGTTACAGAGGCTAATCCTTAGGTGGCTTCTTATGACATCTGACTCTGGAATTTAGCCCTAAAGTTGACTCTCCTAATTGGGTGGGACCCTTTATTCCTGCCTTATCTAACAAGAGACAGCAGGTCTGCCCATACAACCAAACCTTATTTACACACTGTAAAATCCCAACATAAAAGGCTAACGCCAACACCAATTACTAAATACAAGGATGCAGTCATTTTGAGAATTACACTGTGCATACGCAGATACCTAACTCATCTTCAGAGATAAAATTGTGAACAATCTTTCTTCCATTCATTTCTCAGTCTCTGTCTGTGCATCTCCATGGTGGTGACTAGAGGGGGTGCCTGAGCGAGTGGACACCTTTACCCACATGTGGAGGTTTCTACTATACACACACACTGACCTGCACAGCAAAGAACTAGTCTGCTATGGTTTTGATTCTTTTTTTGTTTCTTGCTTGTTTTTGTTTTTGCTTTTAACTTTTGTTTCTGTTTTTTGTACTTTTGGTCTTACATTTTTCCTGGGGGTAGGAATGTTACCCAAGAAGAGACAGCAATTGTGGTCATATAGCCAAGCTACAAGCATATGCTATAATATCCCACCATCTGGACAGAAGCCAATACTCGCTGCTACACATAACATAGATAGCCAACACTTGCTAAGACTACTCATAGTTGAGTAATAATAGACATGAAAAGGGAAGCCTATCTCCAGATCACATCCAACAGGAGACACACAGTAAGCTTAATAATACAGCAACATACATTCGTTTAATCACTGAAAACACATCTAAGTATTGAAAATGTCCAAGAAAAAAACAACAAAATATCTCAGCACATGTCCAGAAAAAGAAAACAGTACCTGAGACAAATGAATTGGAGGTAAGCATAGACTCCCCACTAGAAGGAAAGCAGGCTTTGGATCTCCCTGAGAAGGAATTCAGAAGAATGGTAGGTACTGAGATACATCCAAAGGCTTCACAGAGGTGTGGAGGAAAATAAGGAAGAAGTCAGGAAAGGGCTACAGAAGCACTCAAACAAGATAGATACAGCGTTGGAAACCATTCAAAACTTGCAAAAAGAGGTCCAAATGATTAATAATAAAAATATTGGAAGTGGACAATACACTGAAAGGGCAAAGGAGTAGAAATGAAGAGATGGAAGCCAGAATCAGTGAGCTGGAAGACAAAT
>NW_006408754.1:2743574-2744118 GCF_000296735.1 Chrysochloris asiatica
TTAGTAGATTATAGGGTAACCTCAAAGAAAATTAATACTTAACAACATACCATGAAAATCAAGATCCAAGAAGAACGTGGCAACATTAAAACTAAGAAGAAATTGACAAGAAAGAGCACAAAAAAAACATGAACTCAGCACAAAAACATGCAGAACAAAAGAACCAGCAGCACCAAAAAAACTAACATAATGACAGCAATTAATTTATACCTATTGATTATTACATTGAATGTCAGTGGATTTAATGCACCAGTGAAAAGACGGAGAGTGGCAAACTGGCTAAGAAAACAAGACCCTTCAATATGCTGCCTGGAAGAGACACATCTTACACACAAAGACGAAAACAACTAAAAGTTAAAGGATGGAAAAAATATACCAAGCTAATTGCAATCAAAAAGAACAGGAGTGTCCTATAGCACCACACCAGGACTCCATCCATGATTTACCTATATGTAATAAACTCCAAGCACATTGGGTTCAGATACACTTGATCTCAAATCCTATATGTAATTTTATAACATTTTAAGTACTTTGAACTTGTTGT
>NW_006408754.1:2744505-2745007 GCF_000296735.1 Chrysochloris asiatica
GACTTGTAACCACTACACTATCAGGCTCCTTGTTACAATTCATAGCAACCCTATATATGATTTCTGAGAAACAGCTGGTGGGTTTGAACTGCTGACCTATAGTTGCAGTCCAGGGCTTATCGTATAGCGCCACAATGAATTTGAACCCTAACTTTCTATATTTAAATGCATTCTGCTACTAATACCTTCACTGAAATGTTGTAGAAAAATCTTATCATGTCAATAATCAAGCCATTAATTTTATGTTAGACAAGCAAAGATGGAAAGTAGTGGGAGAAACATAAAGTTATTCTTTAAATGATTGACATTATTGTTTCCATTAAAATGGATTATTGGAATACATAGTTGATATATATGAGAAGATTATGGAATACATACTTGATATATATGAGAAGATTACTTTGCTTTTCTCCTATCATTCTTCATGTTGCCACTCTATTTCAAATATACATTGGGTTCAGATACACTTGATCTCAAATCCTATATGTAATTTTTTTTTTTT
>NW_006408754.1:2757060-2758306 GCF_000296735.1 Chrysochloris asiatica
CATCAGTTTGTTTAAATATTTCAATTTATATTCAATCTATTCCCAGAGCCTTGTTCTTTGCCAATGATTTCAGTTCACCTTGGACTTCTTCCCTCAGGATCAGTGGCTCTTGATCATATGCTACGTCTTGAAATGGTTGAACATCGAACAGTGACTCTGTGTATTCCTTTCATCTTCTTGTGATGTTTTCTGTGCAATTTCAGTCTCTTCTGCCATCCATTTTGGTCTTTTCCTTCTTTCTTGCTTTCTTAATGACCTTTTTCTTTCTTCCTGTATGATGTTCATGATGTCATCCCACAATTCTTCTGGTCTTCAGTCTTTAGTATCTAATACATCAAATCTGTTTTTCAGATGATATCTAAATTCAGGTGGGATATATTCAAGGTCATATTTTGGCTCTCGTGGACTTGTTTAATTTTCTTCAGCTTCAGTCTGAATTTGCATATAAGCAACTGACTGTCTGTCTGGCCTTGGCTTGTTTTGGCTAATAATATGGAGCTTTTCCACCATCTCTTTCCACAGATACAGTCAAATTGATTTCTGTGTTTTCCATTTGGTGAGGTCCATGTGTATAAGGAGCTTTGGTAGTGTAGTGGTTACGAATCGGGCTGCGAACCTTAAGGTCAGTGGTTCGAAACTATCAGCCGCTCCGCGGGAGAAAGATCAGGCTTTCTACTCCCGTAAAGATTTACACCCCTGGAAACCCTGTACAGGGTCGCTATGGGTCAGAACCGACTCGATGGCACTTAACAACAACAACATGTTGTTTAAAAAAGGTATTTTCAATGAAGAAATCATTGATCTTGCAAAACTCTATCATGCGATTTCTAGCACTGTTTCTAAAACCAAGGCCATATTTTCCAACTACTGATCTTTCATCTTTGTTTTTAACCTTTGAATTCAAATCACCAGTAATTATCAATATATCTTGAATGCATGTTTGATCAATTTCAGATTGAAGAAGTTAGTAGAATTCTTCTATTTCATCATCACTGGCTTTAGTGGTTGGTGCATACATTTGAATAATAGTGGTATTAACTGGTCTTTCCTGTAGTTGTATAGATATTGTCCTACCACAGACAGCATTGTACTTCATGATTGATCTTGATATGTTCGTTTTGATGATGAATGAGACCCCATTCTTCTATTTGTCATTGCTGACAGAGCAAACCATGTGATTGTCAGATTCAAAATGGCCAATAGCAATCCATTCAGCTCATAAATGCGCAGGATATCAATAATTATG
>NW_006408754.1:2758796-2810702 GCF_000296735.1 Chrysochloris asiatica
ACAGTATGACAAACTGACAGACAAGTGGTGGAATGCAGTTCTAGCTAACATTTTTTACACAAATAATTCTTGAGTTATATGTTTTTGCATACTGTGCAAAGCCCTCATTCTTCAGTTTCCTATGCATGCTCTGCAAATTATATGCTTATGAAAGTTATTTATGTAGAAGATAAGTAATAAAATTTAAATGCCATATTTGAAATGTAAATATTATGTATCTAAAGATAAAGGAGTCCTGGTGTGGTGCTGTGGGTTAATGCGCCAGACTGCAAAGTCATTTAATTGCAAGGTTGACAGTTCAAGCTCACCAGCTGTTCCTTGGAAACCCTATACAGGGTTGCTGTGGGTCAGAATCAACTCGACGGTACTTAACAACAACAACAAAGATAAAGAAATTAAAAAGATACATTTATATTTCTATTTTTGGTCAATTTATTTATAGACAGATGACTCAATAAATAAGTTTGTCAAAAATTATAATGAATACTACCTGAGTACATTTAAAGTAAGCAACTATATTTCATAGTGTATAGATACCTCATTTAAAATTCAATCTAGTGTGTTTTATTTGAAGATTCGCTATTCTCATAGGCTGATGTTTAAAGAATAAAGGAATTTGAGAAAATCTAAAATTATTTCGAACCTTAGGTAGCTCAGAACTGGATTAGGTATCATCATGGATTCATGACAAACTCTGTTCATTGGTACAGGTGGGGCTTGCTTTATCTCTGTTTCTCTTCTTCTCTGTCTCTCTCTGTGTTTATTTTACAATTTTTATTATGTTTAAAGATCATTTAAAAACTACTTTGGATAAACCAAACCAAAGCAATAGAAAACTCAGAGAGCTTAAGCAACATCAGAGAGAATAATGCTAGCATCCTATATTATGACATGCAAATTTGTTTTAAGTCAAAAATACCATTAGAGTGAAAGAAAGAAAGCAAGAAATATAAAAAGATACTCACCAAAATCTTAACAATTCCAGGTATATCACATTCTAGCATCCTTACAATGTCACCTGCACATTCTTCCTTCAAGCAAATTTTTCCACTAAAACTCTGAGATTATAAGTAAAACAAAAAAACAACAACAAATATATATATGTATATAACAATACAGACAAATCACTGATTTTTAAATGTTATTATACTTCAGCAAATAAACAGTTAAAAGCATATGTTAGTAGATGAAAAACTGAAATAGATGAATAAACATTTTGAGAGCTACTCAAAGATGGTCCATTTCATGTATCAGTACATGTTTTATATAAAACACATGGCTGTACTTTTCTCCCTCATCATTTCTACTTCAAAATCTTCAAGTAGCTATACTGCAGCCAAAAGTATCTCCACTGCCCTAGGAAAAATGACTTTGAATAAAATATAATAATTAAGTAAGCATAATAAGGAGTACTAAATTTCTATCAGATACAAAAGCAAAAATGAAAATGTTGAGTCTCTTTATGTGACTTTGTGACTTTGGTATTTCCTCTGGTTAAATTAGTCACTTTTCTTTTACTTCTCTTTCTGAAATTGAGCAATAAGAAAAAATCATGTCCGTACAGTTAAAAAAAAAAGAAAAAAAGAAAAATTTACTGAAGAGTACCTACAGACTGCTTGAAAAAGTGAATGGTGGTGGTGGTTATGTGCTGTGGAGTCGGTTCCGACTCATAGCGACCCTATACAGGGTTTCTGAGGCTGTAAATCTTTATGGGAGCAGAAAGTCTCATCTTTCTCCCACAGAACAGCTGGTAGTTTCGAACTGCTAACCTTAAGGTTCACAGTCCAATCTTTAACCACTATGCTACAGCAATGCCTTATACAATAAATTTTATAGCTTATAATGTGAGTTCACATATTTCATCTGTTAATCCTCACAACAACCCTATGAAATATGTATTGTTATCTTCAATTTATTGCTCTGAAAAATGAGCCCCAGAGAGATTAAATTACTAGCCTACTGTAAGAAAAAAACATTTTTTTAAAGGCAGTAAGGCAATAAATGTCTCAAATTGGACTTGAACTCAGAGGTCCCAATTCCCAATGCAGTGATGTTTCTACTACATCACAATTGCTTTATAAGGGTTTGCACAATGTAACACTATAAAACCAAACATTATAGACCCAATTTAATGTCACTACCTCACTAAAGAGTAACATAAAATTGGGCATTGGATTCCATTTTACTTTTGGCAAAGAATTACATTTAGTTATAAGACTTTGTTGTTGTTATTAAGTGCCATCAAGTCGGTTTCAACTCATAGCGACCCTGTATAGGATTTCCAAGGAGCAGCTGGTAGGTTTGAACTGCCGACCTTGTCATTCACAGCCCAGTACTGATCCACAGCACCACATTATAAGACATTGGGTAAGTATAAATAATTCCATATATTTTTTTGAGTACTATAAATCTTATCATTGTTCTATACTTCTAAAAAATTTTGTTCTTAAAATTATATTATTAGCCTTTCTATGTATTAATTAAGCAAATCTGTTCTTTGATTTGGAGCCCTGGTGTGGTGCTGTGGGCTAATGCGTCAGACTGCAAATTCATTTGAACTGCAAGGTCAGTGGTTCAAGCTCACCAGCTACTCCTTGGAAACCCTATACAGGGGTCGCTATGGGTTGGAATCGACTCAACGGCACTTAACAACAACAACATTCTTTGATTTGGAGTCCTAGTATAGCATTGTAGGATAACTACTGGACTGCTTACCAAAAGGTTGGCAGTTCAGACCCACCAGCCATTCCTCAGAAACTCTATATACAGAGGGCCATATGAGTGAGAACTGACTCTTGACAGAACTCAGCAACAATATTCTTTGTCTGGAGTTCTGGTGTGGTGCTGTGATGCTGTAATATAGGCACTGGACTGCTAACTGCATGGTCAGCAGTCCCACCAGCTGCTCCCTGGAAACCGTATACAAGGTCTCTATGAGTTGGAACCAACTCGATGGCACTTAACAACAAAAACAACATTCTTTCATTTTATCTCCTTTATGCTACTAGCTGGAGTCCTGGTGTGGCGCTGTGGGTTAATGTGCCAGACTGCAAAGCTGTTTGAACTGCAAGGTCAGTGGCTCAAGCTCATCAGCCACTCCTTGGAATCCCTATACAGGGTCGCTATGGATCAGAACCGACTCAATGGCATTTAACAATAACATGCTACTATCCACATCGATATTGCCATTCTTAGAAATAAACTTCCAGAAGAAAACGAATCTATGGAAATCACTGAGCAAAAACGAAGTAGCTGAGTATCCCATACACAGAGTTGTTTAATAAATGGTGATAATGAATGGGAAAGTGGAAAGAAGAGCAGAATTGAGAAAAGGAAGGGAAAAAAGGAACCAAATTTTTAAAGGGGAAAGATGGAACATGCAAATAAGAAGAAATGAAAAGGCAAGAGAAAAAGGGTGAAAGAGGAAGAAATGCAGTAGTAAAATTATAAAAAGGAAAAGCAAAGCTAATACCTGATCATTTTCACCAGGATATTTTAAGTTTTTGAACCTTTTCCAACAAATTTTATGGAAATAAATACAGCAGCTTTTACTGCACATTAACTGAACAAATCCCTGGAAAAGAATAAAAGTAAACTGTTGAGATGGATATAGTTCATGTAGCTACAAAAAATATTACCGTAAGTCACTTTTAAAAATTCCAACTCTCAATGAGTGAAACATAGCATCAATAATTTATCCACAACCAAAAAATGTGAAAGTTATTTTTTACATTATGATAGTCAGAAAATGTAGTCCTCCCAAAACAACAACAGCAACAACAAAAATAGGCAATAATTTGAGTGAGTCGATGTAATATTTCGCATATACTTATATCAAAAAGTCTGTATCCTTAATCTTCTCCTCTTCACCTGTATTACCACTAAAATTATACTAAATACTCTGTCTAAGCAGCAGTTGAGTGCATGACAATATGGTAACATTTATCGGTTTACTTTTATAATTATATTTAAATACTCAGCTAATTGTTAACTACAGTACCTTATAACTGGTGTTCTGTAAAATGTCAGCTTCACAAGATCGCTCACAATCTAGGTAACTGCAAATAGTTTGCCTCATTATATTACTTTCAGATGTCTTGATAAAATTACTGAGAAGATCCTAAATTTGAAAAATGGAGAAAATCTTTATGAATCAACATAAATTAAGACTACAACATTCCCAATATTTTATCTTAGATAATATGTTCATGTCATATTCCATTTATAAGGATAAATTTTACAAGTATATATTGTTTAAATAGTAATAGAACAGATTTCCTTCATTCAACATAAACAACATATATTGTTGTTAAGTGTCACTGAGTTGGTTTAGATTCAGTGAACCTATACGGGATTTTGAGGCTGTAAATCTTTTTGGAAACATAAAGCCTCATCTTTTTCCTGAGGTAGGATTAGCAGGCTTGAACTGCTGATTCTGTGGTTCACAGTGCAGTACTTATCCTGCAGAGCTACCACACTCACAAAAAATTAATGTTGTTGTGAAGTGTCATCTAGTTGTTTCTGACTCATAGCAACACTGTATAGGGTTTCCAAGGAACAGCTGGTGGATTTGAATTGCCAACCTTGTGGTGAACAGTTCAGTGTGTTTATCCTATAGTGCCACACGAAGACTCCGAACAATGTATGTTGTTGTTGTTAGGTGCCATCAACTCGGCACTGACTCATAGTGACCCTGTGCACAACAGAACAAAACACTGCCTGGACCCGTGCCAACCTCACAATCATTGCTAACCTGAGTCCATTGCTGCTGCCGCTGTACTAATCCATTTTGTTGGGGTCTTTCTTTTTTTCTTTGACCCTCCACTTTACCAAATATTATATCCTTCTCCAGGGACTGGTCCCTCCTAATAACATGTCACAAGTAGGAGAGACAAGTCTGGCCATCCTGGATTCTAAGGAGCACTCTGGTTGCACTTCTTCCAACACAGATTTGTTTGTTCTTTTGGCAGTCCATGGTACTTTTAATACTCTCCACCACCACCACAGCTCAAATACATCAATTCTTCTACAGTCTTCCTTACTCACTGTCCAGCTTTCACATGCATATGAGGTTATTGAAAATACCATGGCTTTGGTTAAGTGCACTTTAGTCCTCATACTGACATCTTTACTCTTCAACACTTTAAAGAGGTCTTGTGCAGAAGATTTGCCTAATGCAATACGTAGTTCAATTTCTTGACTACTGTTTCCATAAATGTTGATGGTTGATCAAACAGAATAAAGTCTTTGACAACTTCAATCTATTCAATGTGTTGTTGTGAAGAGCCGTCGAGTCAGTTCTGACCCATAGCGACCTTGTATAGGGTTTCCAAGGAGGACCTGGTAAGCTTGAACCACTGACCTTGTAGTTCAAACAGCTTTGCAGTCTGGCGCATTAACCCACATTGCCACACCAGGACTCCAGAATTTAGGCAGGGCCTAAATTAGAAATATCATATACCCATGTGATACTGTGGGTTAATGCGCTGTACTGCAAACTTGGTTAGAATTACAAGGTTAGTGGTTCAAGCTCGCCAGCCTCTCCTTAGAAACCTCATTCAGGGTCACTATGGGTCAGAACAGACTCGATGACACATAACAACAACAATAAAATAACAACTGAACAAAAATGTGAATGAGAGAAATCTATGTTTGAAACTTTCTTTTTCCTATACTAATCCATAATAATCATAATACCTGGCAGATTCCTATCAAGAATGACCTGTTCTGATTAAAGAGATTTAACAAATCACTGGGTTCTAGGAGACTCTTTCCTGGGACTGACTCCCAGGACACCATGTTGGCTGTGGTATTACTAAGTAGCAGAATATGTCATTCATTGATATATTGGGAAGAAATAGAGAAAAAAAAAAAATGCCTCCAATGTCCAAAGTCACAATTTGGAATGCATTTTCCTATTTTAAAATAATGATTAAATGTAGATGGAACATAATCTTCAGGCCTAAGGTACAGAGATACTAGAAAGTCAAAAGATACTATTTAAAATGAAGAAACTGAAAAAAAATCTACATTAAAAAAAAAAGGTGCATATCAAAAGAAAATGGCTAGGAAGTGAGATAATTACTTCAAAGAAGAAGGAACTGCAGGAAGGGAGTACAGACTAGCTACTATTTTACATAAAATCTTATAATAAAAATTTATTTTTGAGCTGAACACCAGTTTTAAAAAATAATTCACCAAGAAAGTCTTGATAATAAAGGAAACTAGTTTTAAAGGAGGTGAAAAAAGAGTAAACCCATCAATATCAAGTAGAAACTATTTTACATAAGTAAAAACTTCAGTAATTAAAAAAATACATATATAATGATTATATTATTCAATCAAAGAAAACAGCTATATGATCATTTTGACAGATTCCAAAAGAAAAGTGCCTTCTTATTATACTGATAACTGAGTCATGTAAACATATTCCACTGTGACTGGAGATTTATCTCTTTCTTCTTTGACCCAATTCTTTCCCATATATTTTGAAATGTTATTAAAATGTTGAGTTACAACTTACTGATGAATTGAATTTTTTATTTTTATAACATGTCCCTCTTTACTTTGAGAATTGCTTTAGGCCTAATAGTATATAATTTGCTTAATATAAAGTTAAGTTAAAAAAAATTGCTACAAAGTCATGTTGTTGTTAAGTACCACGGAGTCGATTCCAACTCATAGTGACCTTATACAAGGTTTCCAAGTAGCAACTGGTTTGAACCACCGACCTTGTGGTTTACAGTCCAGTGCTGATCCTACAGCGTCACATCAAATTCAATTTGAAAATATGAAGCTATTATTTCTTGATATATCCTCCATCTAGGTCTATACATTTCTGAAGGCAGTGTTTCCATCTCTCTAATCCTTCCTGAAGAACACTGTGCTTTTTAGTTTATTCCATAAAAAAACGGCAGTATCTGAAGGATTCAAATTGTGTTCCTTTTAAATGTTCTTTTACAGTTTAAAAAGAACACAATTTGAATCCTTCAGGAACAAAAAGTAGCCTGAAGGGGTAAGTTCAAGGCTGTATAGAGAATGGGTTAAGTTCTCTGTCGGGGACTGGCCTCGACATAGGGGTTAGGTTCACGAGGAGGAGATACCTGGCGGCAATAAAGATATACACAGACAGACAGAAAGAGGGGGACAACGAGGCACCCCAAAGCCAGGGTGGATGCATCACTGGTGGGCAGGCTTGGGACTACAGGCATCGTGGCCTCTGCAGGCAGCAACTCACTGCCCTGCAATCTTTACTCCATGCCCTCCATCTTGTAATGTACTGCAATCTTTACTGCATGCCCTCCAACCTGTAATGCACTACAATCTTTACTGCATGCCCTCCCACCTGTAATGCACACCTGGGGAGGCCCAGGCCTCTGTTTTATTTAGGGGAGGAGCTTCACACCAAGCTGGGAGGGACTTAGGCAAGGTACAGCTAACATCAGTACTTTTCCAGACATTCAGGTAACTTTACATCGTACTTCGCTGGTTGGAATCCCAGGCCAGCAACTTTGATTCTCAGGCTCAATTATCAGATCTATAGCCCCTGAGCTAAGTTGGGGGAAGGTGAGAGGTAAGGACAAAAGCTTGGGCGGAGTCCTGCTGCTTTGGCTTCCTGAGCCAGGTTTTCAGGAACTTGGCTGAATAGCTAACACTTGGGAGGATGGCTTTTTTGCCTGTAGAACAAAGAACTGTGAAGTAGCTAAGATGTTTTTAGTTAATCCTTTGGAGGAAGGCTTGACCTTGCAACTTTTACGGTCTGGGCTTTTAGGAAAATATCACATTTATCTGTGGATTATCAAGGGCCCCATGTATTAAATAAATACATGTAACTGAACACTAAGATGAAAAACAATTTGCTATTGACTGCCAGTGGCCTCATTTGTTACACTCGGGCCTATAGGGCCTCGAACCTCTGACCAAGATTACACGGTCTACAACAGTTCTCCAACAAAATTATTCTAGAATAGCCCTGGCTCAGAGTCAGCAGTTTGAAACTACTAGTGGTTCTGCCGGAGAGAGGTGAGGCTTTCTACTGTCATAAAGATTTACAGCCTTGGAAAGCCTATGCAGGATCACTATGAGTCAGAACCGATTCCACGGCATATAACCACTACCACCACAGCTAAAGAATTCCTTGACTGTTGCTTCCATAAGTGTTGATAGACAATCTGAGCAAAATAAAGTCTTTGACAACTTCAATCCTTTCTCCATTTATATGGATGTTACTTATTGGTCCAGTGTTGAGGATTTTTGTTTTCTTTATGTTGAAATGCAATCCATACCAAAGATTGTTTGAGGATTACGGTATTTTCAGTAACCTCATATACATACAAAAGTTGTACAGTGAGTAAGGAAGACAGAAGAAGAATTGATGCATTTGAGTTATGGTGTTAGAGGAGAATACTAAAAGTACTATGGACTACCAAAAGAATAAACCAATCTGTATTAGAAGGACAGCCAGAATGCTCCTTGGAAGCCAAAATGGGCAGACTTCATCTCTTGTGCTTCAGACATATCAGGAGGGACCAGTCTCTGGTGAAGGATATCATGTTTGGTAAAGTGAAGGGTCAGAGAAAAACAGGAAGACACCCAACAAGATGGATTGGCACAGGGGCAGCAGTGATGGGCACCAACGTATCAATGATTGTGAGGTTAGAGCAGAGCCAGCAATATTTGCTTCTGTTGTGCACAGGGTTGCTATGTGTCAGTACTGACTCAATAGCACCTACCAACACCAACACCATTAAAGATTAAGCAAGCGCTTTGTCATGACAGAAAAAAATTCATTGATACAAGTTTCCTGTCCTTTTTCTCAACAATGCTGTTTTCAATGTTCTTAACATTTCTTCAAAGTAAGTCTCTTGATTGTCTGTGTCCTTCAAGAGAATCTATTAAGATTAACCTTTTGGAATCCTGCCAAATGGTGACAAAAAACCTCTAAGCTAGCTCTCTGCCTTAAATTTAACTGGCTCAGCAGATTCCCTTGAATGTGTGGCACTATAGGATAAGCACTAACCGCAAGGTCAGTTTGAACTGCAAGTTGATGGTTCAACTCACCAGCTGCTCCTCAGAAACAATACCCAGGGTCACTATGAGTCAGAACCAACTTGACGGCACTTAACAACAACAAGAAGCAGATTCCCTCAGAAGCCAATGTCCTTTTGTAGGCACCCTAACAAGACTAAGAAAGGTATATTACTGAGAGAACTTGTCTGCAGCATACCCTGATGCAGAAATATGTTTAAATACATTTTGTTTGGAATAAGTTCATACATGTATTAACTGGGATCCTAGTAACAATACTTTTTGACTTACCTTACACGAGGTATCTGGTTGAATGACATTTTTTCCAAACATTTATGTTAAGCCTTATAGGAGCCTCACATTTCAGCTGTCTTTTGTAAATAATATATATGTGTGTGATTGTTATTTTAATTTTACCCATAAAAAAACTTTATATTGTCTTTTTTTAGGGTATATAGTATAGTTAGTTGTAACATTACTATTTTTATATTTCAGAGTCCTGGTTGTGGCGCTGTTGGCTAGTGCATCAGACTGTAAAATTGTTTGAACTGCAAGGTCGGTGGTTCAAGCCTACCAGCTGCTCCTTGGAAACCCTATATAGGTTCGTTATGGGTCATAATTGACTTGACAGCACTTAACAAAAATAACATTGTTATATTTGAATTTAAATCTAATTTTTACAATTGGCTTTCACATTATACTGCCAATTCTATGTTTCATTTTCTCTGTTACCTTGTTTTGAGTTCATTATTTCTAATTATTCTATTTTGCTCCTTCTTTAGTTTGGAGGTATGCTTTCTTTTACTATATTTTTAGTGATTATCCTAGAAATTACAACATCCAATCTTTACTTTCTGAAAATAAACTCAACGTCCTGAAAATAAACTCAACATCCATTTACTGTTGTTGTTAAGTACCATAAAGTTGGAACCGACTCATAGCAACTCTGTGTAGGGTTTCTGAGGATATAATTCTTTATGGGAGTAGAAAGCCTCAGAGTGGCTGATGTGTTCAAACTATAGACTGTGTTGTCCACAGTCCAGAGCTTATCCTACAGAGCCACTGTGTAGCCTTTTTTGAAAAAACAACATGATAAAGATAATCTGTTTTGAATAAAAAGCCAAAATCATAAGTATGAAGAAGTTAATATTGAAATCAGAGGAGATGAAGATCTTAAATATTACCAACAAAAAAATTAAATAAATATATTATATATAATAAGGAATAAGCACAATAATAAGACAAGTGAAAATATCATCATAGTTTAAGATGATGTGACTGCTTACTTAAAAATTGTGTATTTAAAATATTCAATTGAAAATCTGTTTGCTCTACATAAATAGACATGCAAGCTGAACAAATGTGGAAAGACAATGGGATTGTTGTTGTTGTTAAGAGCCATCTAGTCAGTTACGACTCATAGCATCCCCATATATGATTTCTGAAGCTATAAATTCTTTGTGAGAACAGAAAGTCCCATCTTTCTCCTGCAGAAAAAAATGGCTGGTAGTCTGGAATACTGACCTTATGATTTATAGTCCGGTGCTTATCCTACAGAGCCATATACAGAGATTTGACAATGGATATCTCTATATATGTATTTATATGTGGGGTAAATATATTTGTGACTATTGTAGAGTACACAGGGGACAAAGCTATGAAAACTTCTTAGCCATAACTAAAAACCTTGAGTGACTAGCTCTAGGGGTTTAGTACCACAGACTCATGTACATCAAGGTCAACTGACACAACATAATCCACAAAGACAATGTTTCACAGTTTTGGTAGCAAAGTGGTTACGAGTCAAGTTGTTAACCTCAAGTTCAGCAGTTCGAAACTACCAGCTATTCCTCCGGAGAAAGATGAGGCTTTCTGCTCACATAAAGAGTTACAGCCTCAAAACACTATGCAGGGTCACTATGAATCAGAACCAACTCACAGCACACCACCACTTTAGTAGTCTTGTACGAAATCATCTAAGGTGCAACTTTTGGTCCCTACCTGTACAGAGTAAAGAGAGTAAAGCAAACCAAACACATACAAACAATTAGTCCAGTGGACTAATAGACCATGCAAGCCCCAACCTCCATGATCCTGACACCTGAAGAACTAGATGGTGCCCAGCTCCACTACTGACCGCTCTGAAAGAGATCATAGTAGAAGCTCCTGGACAGAGTCGAAAAAAATGTGGAACAAAACTCAAAATCATAGAAACAAAAACAAAAATGTGTTTACTGGTCTGATAGGAACAGGTGAAACCCCTAATACTATGGCCCCTAGTCAGCCTTCAAACCTGGAACTGAACTCACCCCATGGCTCAACGTTCAGCCAAACAGTAGACAGGTCTATAAGGTGAACAAGAATGCCATGAAGACATGCACTCCTTTTAACAATGTCATAGTACCTTTCTCACTACTCCCATGTGCTTTATCGTTTCAGTCCATCCTTCTTTCCTATCCTTTCCAGCCTTCTGTGCTTATACCTGGACAAATGCTGTCCTTTTGAGCTCATGTGCTTGCTTGGTCTAACGAGTGCATTATCTCCATAGGTGGCTTTAGCAAACAGAAATGTATTGTCTCACAGTTATGAAGCTAGAAGTCCACACTCAGGGCACTGGCTCTAGGGGAAGACTTTCTCTGTAGGCTCTGAGGGAAGGTCTTTGCTCCTTTACAGCTTCTAGTCTTTGGTTCCTTGGTAATCTTCATCTGTACTGTCCACTCTCTTTGCGCTTCCTTTTCTTGCCTAATCTGCCCTTGTTATATCCGAAAGATAACTGGTTTTAGACAAACCCTACACTGATATGTTATCACTATATAACAAAGGTCTATTTCTAAATGAAATTACATTCATGGTATAGGGACTTGGAATTTACAAAACATATTTTGGGGGCACACAAATATTGAGAAAATCACAATGCAATGTATTTCCAAATTATAAATCAGTGTGTAGAGCACCAAGCCTTTTAATCAAAATAAAAAGTATACCTCTCTAGAAAGACATAAATGAACATGTTAAAAATGGTTTCTCCATTTATGGAAATATGGATGAATTTATTTTTAATCTTAGAACATTTTTAGATTTTTTAATTTTCTTGAACTAAGCATTTATTACTTTGGTAATTTAAGTGAACAACAGGAATAATGATAAATATAGTTATTAAAAAGATGTTAAGTACTAACATTTTGCTCTGTTAGTACTGGGATAGTACTATTATTAACCTTCTTGTTATTTGGAAATGCACACAGCTACCTGACTTCTCTATTTGTTGAATCACACATTTTGCACTATATAATGCAATCAAGATTGTTTCTTATTAAAGAAAAACTAATTTCTCATAAAAGAATTTGCTTGCTATAGAATGTAAGTTGATATAAACATTATAAAAGATGACTCTGATTAATTCCAAATGAAAAACCCTGAAAATATATTATTCTTAATTTCTTACTTTAAAAGTTGTAGGTAAATCATCATCTTCTGTAGGATCTATGTCAAACCAATAATCATTTGAATCTTCTATTTCATGTAAACTTTTATGAAACTCTAGCAGTCCTCCATTATATCTAGAAGGAATTTTTAAAATAAGGTTAGCTTGAATAGAACTGGAATGAGTTAATCAATTAGACACCAACCAAATCCATTCCTATCAAGTCAATTCTGACTCATAGCACCCCAGAGCTGCCACATATTTCTCCCACAAAGTGGCTGGTGGGCTCAAACCATTGACCTTTCAGTTAACAGTTGAACACTTAACCACTGTGCTACCAGGGCTCAGCCATATGATAAGAGGGTCAGAGAAAAAGAGAAAGACCCCCCAATGAGATGTATTGGCCAAGTGGCAGCATCGATGGACTCAAGCGTGGCAACAGTAGTGAGGTTGGCCAAGGATCAGGCAGTGTTTCGTTCTGTGCATATGGTCACTATGTGTCGGTACCGACTCGATGGCACCTAACAAAAACAACAACAAACCAATGGATAAATATAAGGCTGAACAGGGAAATGTTTACTGATATATGACAACTGTTTTGCATTTCCCTAGAAATTTTCGTAGCAAGGACACCTGAGATACTAAGTCTTAAGTAGCTGCTGAGATGCTTCTTGAAACTTCAATACATCAATGACTAACAGTAAGTGAGGTGGAAATTTCTTTCTAGATTATTAAAGGGGTCCAAAGGCTCATAGAGATGAGAATGTTAGAATGGGTTTATTAAATAAGACTGTAGAACCCACCACACTCCTATGCTCCCTTGAAAGGTCCAGAGGATACTCCATTTGTGAATATAATAAGGACACAGTGGGAAAGAGGCCACCCCTGTCCTTGAGAAGCTCAATAATGACTGCCTTCAGTAAGCCAGGGATAAAACTAAAGATGTTGCCATATAACTTACCTTTCCTGAGCACAGATTTCTAGTGTCAATAATCTGGAAAATGCATTATTTTCAAGGCACATCAAGGAGGGACAGCACTATATATTCTTTGTCTTATTATAAACCCAATTGACTTTGAGAGTTGATTCTGATTCATGGTGACCTTATGTGTATTAGATTAGAACTGTACTCTATAGGGTCTTCAATAGCTTATTTTTCAGAAATAGTTCAACAGGATTTTCTTACAAAGTGCCTCTGGATGTACCTGATCCTCTAACCTCTTGATTAGCAGCCAAGCAAGTTAACTGTATGCACTGTCCAGTGAGTCCTGACTTGATGAAGGCTATGTTAATTCTCCTACTTTATCTCAATATAGATTGAAGGGGATTTTATCAGCTTGATATTTAACAAGGCATGACACTGACCCATCATGTGAATCAGACCTATTGAGCAGGAAATACGAAGTCCTCTGGATACTCTAGGAAAAACCGTACATGTCAGAGAATGGGAGAGATAAACCTTACAAATAATCAGGGACCTGCCTCATAGGTGATATTTTTAGGGACTTATTGTTAGGGACCAGCAGTTTTCATAGGATTAACAAAAATAAACTGATCTCAATCAAACATTATTTCCTTGGCAAAGCTTCTGATTCCTAGAACCAGACTGTGGCTCCATTAGAGATTATGATTGTTCTCAGTATTTTCCTTCATAGTCCTTTTCATATTTCATAAGTGATTATTTACATGATTGATTATTGAATTAAGGTCTATATGCTTCCCTATACTGTAAGTTACCAGAGTATGAAATCTATTTTTTAAGCCAAACACCTAGAACAATGCCTGGAATATGATGTTTAGCCAATAATATGAATATCGATGCTACAACTGATTAAAGATCTCCATATAGGTCCTATCCATAAAAGACCCTTGCCCAATTTCACTTTCTTAAATTATGTAATCATTAATACTCCCCAAACTCAACATCTAGACACTTTCAATTCTTTATGAACACATTCACACTTTATAAGCCTATTCTAAGTTAGTGATCATAGTATTAATAATTACAACTATCACTTTTTTATTGTTGTTAGGTGCCATTGAGTTGGTTCCAACTCATAGTAACTCTATGAACAACAGAACAAAACATTGTCCAGTCCTGCACTATCCTCACAATTGTTATGTTGGAGCCCATTGCTACTGTGATGTGTCAATCAATCTCTTTGGGGGTCTCCCTCTTTTTCACAGACCCTCTACTTCACCAAATATGAGGACTGGTCCCTCCTGACAACATGGCTTCTAAGAAACATTCTGGCTGTACTTCCTCCAAGACAGATTTGTTTGTTCTTCTGACAGTCCATAGTACTTTTAATAGTCAATCACTCATTTATTATTGTCTGTCTTGGGAACTGTGATAATCACTATATCATCCTTATAAGGTAAGCACTACAAGGGGGCTTCACAAAGTTTGTAAAAAAAATTCTTTAATTCCATTTTTTCATGAACTTTTTGAAACACCCTGGTATTCTTAGTTACATTTTATATATCAAAAATACAATACAAAAAAGTGTATACATATAATACAATATGGTAACATTAAGTTTCCTAAGGACATAGATTAGGTAGCTAGTAGAAAATATATTTGAACCCAGATCTGTTAAACTCTGAAGACATCCTGGTATGGTGCTCTAAAATAAGCACTGGACTGCTAACCACAAGGATGTAATTCAAACCCACCAGCTGCTACTTGGAAACCTTATACAGGGTCGCTATGAGTCATAACTAACTCAATGGTACTTAACAACAACAACAATGTCTTTGCTATTCAGGCTTTCATTGCCATAGCCTGAAAATAAGTTTGATATTTAATACTCTCAAGTTCATTCAGAAATTATTGCCTATAGTAAAAGATGAAGAAGAAAAGACCAAATCAATAGAACACAGATGCCTGATATCTGTAAAGCCTCATAAAGCCTTTACAGATCCCTGATTATCTATAAATCCTCATTCCCACTGCTGCTTCATACTGGAAGTTGACAGACAAGATCTACTAATTCATTAAAATTCTTACCTTTTCTGAGCACATCGAAGTAAACCACGTCCAAAATATACTAAGGACATAAAGTTTTCACAAATTTCATTTTCTTGAATCATTATCTTCATCACCAGAAATTTACTCTCAGCTTCTAAATAATCCTGTAGTAACATAAATCCAAGTTTGACAAATGGGAAAGGCATTTGTTCTTCTTTTGCAATAAACTATTATTTCCTAAAGGAGCTCTGGTAGAGTAGTGGTTACGAATCGGGCTGCGAACCTCAGGGGCAGCAGTTCGAAACTACAAGCTGTTCCGCGGGAGAAGATGAGGCTTTCTGCTCCCGTAAAGGTTTACAGCCTCGGAAACCCTGTACAGGGTCGCTGTGAGTCAGAACTGACTCCCCAGCACGTAGCAACAACATTATTTCCTAGCCTGGAGAAATTAGGGCATTTTTTAGGAGTGATACAGTCATTTAGTCATTTATTAAATGCTAGGATCCCAGCAAATC
This sequence comes from Chrysochloris asiatica, assembly GCF_000296735.1. NCBI lineage: Eukaryota > Metazoa > Chordata > Mammalia > Afrosoricida > Chrysochloridae > Chrysochloris > Chrysochloris asiatica. The sequence goes on from NW_006408754.1 coordinate 2,774,731, forward strand.
TGTCTTATTAAAGAAGAACTTAATAACTTCTTTAAACAATACTTCAATATAAAAAATGTAAAATATAATAATTTCTGTGTCTAATACTGGAAAATATGACTAAACAACATTAAGTTTTTCCACTGACTACTAGAGCACAGGTCTTTATAATTATTCCTATTTTTCTTTACATTGGAGTAAAATTATTCCAAATTTTTTATACATGAAATAAGTGATTTATTGACCATAGATATATTATCCTTTTTATAGTAGCACCATATTGATTATACACAATATAGGCTTAGAAGCAAAGATCAGGGCCTGTTGTAAAAGATGTTTCAGTTATAATGAATAAAGCAGACATAATAGTCCTGGTTCCTTTAGAAAAATAAGTAGGAAAAATGCTATATGACATTATTTTTAAATCTCAATTTAATTCACTAGCATATCACACTAAATAATTATCATTACATGAAATTACTTATAATAATGGTGTTATCCTTAGGGTGCTTATAAATTCTACTTTACCTAATTAGCAAGTCAGATTTACATATTTAATTTAAGAACCTGAGTATAAATTTGTAAAGAGAAAAAGTAAAAGAAATACCAAGGTTGAAAAGAAAACATAAGAAATCATTGAAAACTAATAAAAGAGAACATTACATTTGAAAATGAATTTAGAAATCATTTAGTTAACTCCCAGGTACATAATTATTTATACTTCAGCTTATTCCACAAAGAATTTGAGATAACATTTCTATTTTTAAAAAAGGATTAGATTAAGTTGAAATGCATTAAAACGTAATGTCTGAGTGAAAAAGCTAAATAATTTTGTATTTAATTAATAGCATTTAAAAGATAAACTTAAAATAACTGATGTTTTAAAGTAGTATTACCAGTTTCCTATTATATATTATCAGTTTGACATTAAAATATTTGGCTTAATTCCTAAAGTCAGAAATGTATGACAGAAAAGTCAATGAATAAGTTCAGTTTTTAGAGAATTTCAAAATTTTAATTTGCTAAAATAAAGTCAGATTTATAACAGACAAATAATATGCTACATACCTCTTTTTTCCCTCTTTCAGTAAGTGCTACTGCATACAAAAATAGTAATGTCAAATAATAACCAATATTAATCTGGTATGTCTAAAAAGAAAAAAAAAATTAAATTGCTTATGTAGATTAGGCTATGTTTCAGTATAGCAAGCTTAATTAAATATCCTGATGTGACATTGTAGGATAAGCACTAAACTGCCAGGTCAATTTGAACCTCAGAGTGTCAGCTGAAATCCACCAGCAGCACATCTGAAACCCTATATAAGGTGGATATGAGTCCGAAAGGACTGGAAGGCACTTAACCACAATGATAATTTAATAATTACTTTAAAAATATAATAATAACTTTCCATCATTTTATCAATTATGGTAGAGTAGTGGTTACGAATCGGGCTGCATACCTTAAGGTCAGCAGTTCAAAATTACCAGCTGTTCCATGGGAGAAAGATGAGGCGTTCTGCTCCCGTAAAGACTTACAGCCTCAGAAACCCTGTACAGGGTCGCTGTGGGTTAGAACCGACTCCACAGCACATAACAACAACAACAAGAATAACTAGAGACTGCATCTTAGATGGATCTCACATTTTGACGTAGGAAGGAGAAAAAGCATAGTCACTAATCTTAAAACGAAACACTAGAATTTAACAAAAGGAAATGCCATCATAATTTGAAGGCTATCATTAAACCTTTCAAAAATATATCATTCTCTATTACAGATATTTTAAATATCAAAAATACTTTGTTGTTGTTGTTGCTAAGATCTAGGGTTTCTAAGGAGTAACTGTTGGGTTTGAACTGCTGACCTTCCAGTTCATATTCCAGTGTGCTTATCCTAGAGCACCACACCACAACTCCAATAACACTTTAGATAAAAATACAATGAATGCTCAAGTATCCACCACCTGGTTTTAAAAAAATAGTTACTTCTTAATTCAAAATCTTTTACTCTCCACATGTGGGCTTTGTTTTAATAGTATAATCAAAAGTTTATCTGCCCATTAATGTAAAATTAAAACATGGTTATTTCCTGTATTTAAAAATCATCTATGCAACATTGGAGATGGAGAACACACTAGGAAATAGGGTATGGAGGCAGAAGGATAATGATGACTATAAAGGAGTTGTTCTTGTTGTTGTTGTTAGGTGACATCAAATCAGTACCGACTCATAGGGACCCTATGCACAACAGAATGAAACACTACCCGGTACGGGGCAACCTCACAAGCATTGCTAAGAATGAGCCCATCATTGCCACCATTGTGCCAATCCATCTCGTTGGGGGTCTTCCTCTTTTTCGCTTACCCTCCACTTTACCAAACATGGTATCTTTTCCAGTGACTGGTCCCTTCTGGCAATATGTCTGAAGTATGAGAGATGAAGTTTAGCCATTCTGGCTTCCAAGGAACACTCTGGATGCACTTCTTCCAACACAGATCTGTTGATTCTTTTGGCAGCCCATGGCACTTTCAATATTCTCTTCCAGCACCACAACTCAAAATCATCAATTCTTCTATGGTCTTCCTTATTCACTGTCCAACTTTCGCATGCATATGAGGTTATTGAAAATAGCATGGCTTGGGTCAGGCGCATCTAAGTCCTCAAGCTGATGACATCTTTGCTCTTTAAAAAGGTCTTGTGCAGCAGATTTGCCTAATGCAATATGTCATTTGATTTCTTGACAGCTGCTTCCATGAGGGTTGATAGTTGATCCAAGAAGAATGAAGTCCTTGACAACTTCAATCTTGTCTCTGTTGATAAGTATGTTGTTTATTGGTTCAATAGTGAGGATTTTGTTTTCTTTACATTGAGATGTAATCCATACCTAAGGCTGTGATCTTTATTTTGCTAAAATAAAGTCAGATTCATAGCAGACAAATAATATGCTACATAAAATATTTACGTAAATATTTTTAGTAAATATTTTAAGTCCTCTTTGCTTTCAGCAAGCAAGGATGTATCATCAGTATATCACAGATTGTTAATGATTCTTCCTGCAATCCTGATGTCACGTGTTTCTTCATATAACCCAGCTTCTCGGATTATTTGCTCAGCATACAGGTTGAATTAGGTCTGGTGAAAGAATCTAACCCTATCACACATCTTTCTTAATTTTAAATCATTCAGTGTTCCCATGTTCTTTTCAAACAACTACCTCTTGGTGCATGTAGATTCCTCATGAACACAATTAAGTGTTATGGAATACTCATACTTCACAATGTTGTCCATAGCTTATCATGATCCACACAATCAAAAGCCTCGCGTAGTCAATAAAGCACAGGTAAACATCTTTCTGATATTCTCTGCTTTCAGCCAAGATCCACTGGACATCAGCAATGATATTCTTCATTCCATGTCCTCTTCTGAATCCAGCTTGAACCTCTGGAAGTTCTCAATGTATGCTTGCAGCCATTTCTGTATTATCTTTAGTAAAACTTTACTCGTATGGGATATCAAAGATACTTGATTTCTGCATTCCGTTGGTTCATCTCTCTTTGGAATGGGCACACATACAGATCTCTTCCAGTCAGCCAATTAGTTGTCTTCCAAATTTCTTGGCATAGATGAGTGAGTGCCTCCAGTGCTGTCTCACTTTCTTGAAAGATTTCAATTTTTATTCCATCAATTCCTGGTGCCTTGTTCTTTTCCAGTTCCTTCAATGCATCTCGGACTTCTTCCTTCAGTATCACCGGCTCTTGATCATATGCTCCCCTTGAAACAGGTGAACATCAACCATTTCCTTTTGGTACAGTGACTCTGTTCATTCCTTCCATCTTCTTTTGATGCTTTCTGCATCATTCAATCATTTGCCCAGAGAATCCTTCAATAACAAAAGTTGAAGCTTGAATTTTTGCTTCAATTCCCCCAGCTTGTGAAATGTTGAGCATGTTCTTCCTTTTTGGTTTTCTGACTCCGGATCTTTGCACATTTTGTTGTAATATTTGGCTTTATCTTCTCAAGCTGATCTTTGAAATTTTCTGTTCAGCTCTTTTACCTCCTCGTTTCTTCCATTTGCTTTAGAATCTCTACAATGAAGAGCAAGTTTCAGTGTCTCCTCTGACATCCATTTTGATCTTTTCTTTCTTTCTTGTCTTCTTAATGACTTTTTGCTTACTTCCTGTATGACATTCTAGATGTTATCCCACAACTCTTTTGGTCTTTAGTCTGTACTGTTTAATGTATCAAATCTGTTCTTCAGATGATCTCTAAATTCAGGTGTGATATATTCAAGGTCATATGTTGGCTATCATGAACTTGTTTTCATTTTCTTCAGCTTCAGTGTGAATTTGCATATGATAAATTGATGGTCTGTTCCATAGTTTGCCCCTGGCCTTGTTTTGACTGATGATATAGACCTTTTCCATCGTCTCTTTCCACAGATGTAGTCAATTTGATATCTGTGTACTCCATCTGGTGAGGTGCATGTGTATAATCATTTCTTATGCTGTCTAAAGAAGGTATTTGAAATGAACAAATTATCAATTTTGCAGAATTCTATCATGTGATCTCCAGCATCATTTCTATCACCAAGGCCATATTTTCCAACTACAGATTCTTCCTCTTTGTTCCCAACCTTTGCATTCCAATCACCAGTAATGATTAATACATCTTGATTGCATGTTTGATCAATTTCAGATTGAAGAAGTTGGTAGAATTCTATTTCATCCTCACTGGCTTTAGTGGTTGGTCTGTAAATTTGAATAATACTGGCATTAGTTAACTGGTCTTCCCTGTAGGCACATGGATATTATCCTATCACAGACAGCATTGTATCTCATTACTGATCTGGATATGTTCTTTTTGATAATGAATGCAACACCATTCCTCTTCAATTTGTCATTCCCAGCATAGTAAACCATGTGGCTGTCAGATTTAAAAATCTTGGTTTTTGGATGGACCAGTCCATTTCAGCTCACTAATGCTTAAGATATCGTTCCATTTCATTTTTGACAATTTCCAATTTTCCTAGATTCATGCTTTGTACATACCATGTTCCGATTATTAATGGATGTTTACAGCTGTTTCTCTTCTTTTTGAGTTGTGCCCCATCAGCAAATGAAGGTCATACGGGCTTCACTCCCACAGGCTGTATTCCATTCATGTCATCATGACCAACTCTATTTTAAGGAGGCAGCTCTTCCGCAGTCGCATTTTGAGTGCCTTCCAATCTGAAGTGCACATTTTCCGGCACTATATCCGACTGTTTCTCTGCTGTTCATAAGGTTTTCAGTGACTAAATAATCAGAAATAGTTAGTCACTCCTTCCTAGTCTGTCTTCACCTGAAAGCTCATGTGAAACCTGTCCACCATGGGTGACCTGCTTATATTTAAAATACCCATTGCATAGCTTCCAGAATCACAGCAACTCACAAGTCACCACAGTATGACAAACTGACAAATCTTAGCCATGAATAAAACTATACACTAAGCCCTCTGTTGTTTTTGTTAGACACCTCTGACTGATGATAGATCAAAATAGAGCCTGATCCTGAACCATCCTCATAATTGTTGTAAATGTTTGAGTCCAATGCTGCTGCCATTATGCCAGTCCATTTCATTGGAGGGTTTTACTCTTTTTCACTTTATCAAGCATGATGTCCTTCTTCAGGTACTGGTCCCTCCAGATAATGTCTGAAGCATGAAAGATTAAGTCTCTCCATCCTGGATTCTAAGGAGCATCCTGACTGTACTTCTTCCAACACAGATTTTGTTGTTCTTTTGGCAGTCCACGCTACTTTCAGTATTTTTTCTCCATCACCATACTTCGCATACATCAATTCTCCCACCATTTTCCTGATTTATTATCCAACTTTGCATATGAGGCTATTGAGAATACCCTAACTTGGGTTAGGTTCACCTTAGTTCTCAAACTGGTATCTTAGTTCTTGAACACTTTAAAGAAGTCTTGTGAAGCAGGTTTGCTTAATATGATATGTTCTTTGATTTCTTGACTGCTGTTTCCATGAGTGTTGATTGTGGATCCAAACAAAATGAAGTCTTTGACAACTTCAGTCTATTCACCATTTATCATGATATTATCTATTGGTCCAACTGTGAGTATCTTTTTGTTTTCTTTACATTGAGGTGCAATCCATACAGAGAGCTGTAGTCTTTGATCTTTATCAGTCCTCTTCACTTTCAGGAAGCAAGACTGCATCACCTGCATCACAGACTGTTAATGAGTCTTTCTCCAATCCCGATGTAATGTTCTTAATATAATCCACTTTCTCTGGTTATTTGTTTAGCATACAAATTGAATAAGTATGGTGATATTATACAACCCTGGTGTACACCTTTCCTGATTTTAAACCCTTCAGTATCCCCTCGCTCTATTATAACAACTGCAGGATCTATGTACAGGCTTCCCATGAGCACAATTAAGTGGTCTACAATACTCATTCTTCGCAATGTTATCCATCATTTGTCATGACCCACAAAGTTGAAAACCTTTGCATAGTCAAACAAATACAAGTAAACTTCTGATACTCTCTACTTTCAGCCAAGATTCACCTGACATCAGCAATGATATCCCTTGCTCCCTGTCCTCTCTAAATCTGCTTGAATTTCTAGCAGTTACCTGTTGATACACTGTTGCAACCATTTTTGGACTATCTTCAGCAAAATTTTACTTATGTATCCTATGTCTCTGAACATAAGGCTGGTTTTAGGAAATCCCTAAACACCCCCAATGTACCAATGTCAATTTCCTAGTTTTCGGTATTGTACTTCAATTAAGTAATACATAACGATTGGGGGAAACTGGGTGACAGGTACACAAATCCTCCATTATTTTTGCAACATCCTTTGAATCTATATCTCAAAATATAAATTTTTTTTTTTTAAAAAGTCTACGGAGAAAATTATTTCCCATTCTGTTCACAGTCACACTTTTTGCCACATTAATGTTTTTCATTGATATTCTCTCAGGCATATAAGAATAATAAGCACCTTTGGGGGTGGCGGTGGAGGCTATGTGTTGTGTCATTGGTTCTGACTCATAGCTACCCTGTATTGGATTTCTGAAGCTGTAAATCTTTATAGAAAAGCCTAATCTTTCTCCTGCAAAGAAGCTGGTAAATTTGAACTGAAGGCCTTGCAGTTAGCAGCACAATTCATAACCCACTACACTGCCAGAGCACCTTAAACAACTGTGTTGTTGTTAAGTGCCGTCAAGTTGGTTCTAACCCATAGAGACCCTAGCTGGTAAGTCTGAACTGCGATCTTGCAGTTCAAACCAACCTTGTGATTGAGTGCTTATCCTAGCCACACCAGGATTCTAAACATTTATGTTGCTTTTGTTAAGTGCTGTCAAGTCGTTTACAACTCATAGCAACCCTATATAGGGTTTCCAAGGAGTGGCTGATGAGCTTGAACAGACAACTGCATGGTTCAAGCTGACCTTGCAGTCCAGCACATTAACACACAGTGCCACACACCAGGACTCTAAAACATCTATGTTGTTGTTATTTCCCATGGAATCGGTTCCTACTCATAGAGACCCTGTACAGGGTTTCAGAGGCTGTAAATCTTTACAGGAGCAGAAAGCCTCACCTCTCCCGCACAACAGCTGGTAGTTTCGAACTGCTGACCGTGAGATTAGCAGCCCAATTCTTAACCACTACGCTACCATGAAATTTATTTTTACATTGATCTTACTCTATTCTCTTACCTATAACACTTTTTAAGCCTAAACAGTGTATATTTATAATTGACTAGCATTATCCAGTGAAGATAAACTTATGTGTTTGTTTTCCATGGGCTAAGTTAGTTTACCAACACAAACTCCCTGTAATATCTCATTGTTTTTCATCTTAAAATTCCTACAATACTTACTGTTGTGGGCCGTGGAGTTGGTTCTGATTCATAGCAACGCTGAGAAGAGTTTCTCAGAAGGGCTGGTGTGTTTGAATTGCCAATCTTTCCATTAGCCGTACAGTGCTTATCCTACAGTGCCATACCAGGACCCATAATATAATACTACTGTTGTTGTATGCTGGCAAATGGGTTCCAACTCTTAGCAACCCTTTACATGGCTTCTGAGAGTGACTGGTGGGTTTCAACTGCTAATCTTGTGGTGAGCTGTGCATTAGTTATATACAACACTATACCAGGACTCCATAAATAATACTAGCATGCTTTGAAAATACTTACAAAGTGCCTAAAACAGTGCTTATTAGGTCAAAAATACTGAATAATTGGTGTGGCGCTTTGGGGTAATATGTTGGTCTGTAAAGTCATTTGAACTGCAAGTTTGGTGGTTCAAGCTCACCAGCTGCTCCTTGGAAACCCTATACAGGGTCACTATGGGGTCAGAACCAACATGATGGCACTTAACAACAACAACATTACTTTGTGAGGAGCACTGGTAGTGCAGTGGGTTAAGCATTGGCAAAAACTGTAAGGTCAACTCTTCAAACCCACCAGCCACTCCATATGAATAAGATGAGGTTTTCTGCCCTCATAAATATTTACAGTCTCAGAAACCATAAAGAGCAGTTTTAGTATGTCCTTTTGAGATGTTCTGAGTTGGAATGAACCAATGGCAGTGGAATTTTTGTTGTTGTTGTTTTTGGTTATTATTTTGTAACTTTTAAAAATCTAACTTGATAAATAATACAACAGAATCTTTGGCTTACTCAATTCTAAATAAAAAGATTCTGAGACTAGAGTAAGATACACACATGGTAACATTACTATAATTAGAATTAGAATGCAATGAGCTCAGGAATTTTGAAGGTATAAGCAGTACATTTCTAGCCTAAAATCTGCTCTTTCCTTGCTCTCTCTCCCCATCATTAGCAGAGATTATGCTAAGTAATAGAGCCAAATGGATATAGAGATGTCACTGACAATTCCCCACCTCCTGCTCCTTTGTCTCACATTCCCATGTGGCCTTAATAAAATGGTAGAGACACCTGGATACATAGTAGGCTGTTTTCGTGACAATTCTAAATCTGCTCACAATTGCTAACAAGAACGAGAACACTTCCATTTCCTAGTCTAAGACTCATCTTTAAAGTAATGTCTACATCAAAAAAGCTAAGGAATCGGGATCTGTTAAAGCCCTGGGAGAAGTAACAGAATGCAGCATGCCAGAAGTTCTAAGGATTCCAAACTCCCTTTTCTTTGTGCTCTCTTTTGACTCTACCCATTTCTATAGAATGCCTCCTTCAGGGTGGTGTGTGACCATGTAGAATATGCACTAAACCACAAGGTCGATTTGAACCGCAATGCCAGTGGTTCAAACTCACCAACCATTCCTCAGAAACCCTACAAGGGCCACTATGAGTTGGAATTACTCAAAGGCACTTAACAACAAAAACAATTGCTATACTAAATCAAGTTTCTCTGTACATAGGATGGAAATATTTCTTGTAGAAACGGAGACTAGAAGAGACTTACTTACTACAAAGATGCTGTCACATAAGTGTGATACATAGTAAGGAAACTGTCCATTTCCTTCTCTTTAAAGGTAAAAGAAGAAAATATAAATTGCCTGTATCTCAATGTAAGCAAACAATGGCTATTCTCTCATTGAGAACTATGGTCCAACTCCATGACTTCAAAATTTCAAAAAGCAAGTACTTACAGTGTAATCAGTAGCTTGCATGTTCTTCAGTGCTGCTTCTAGCTGTGTTATCAAGAAAGTTAAAGTCAAAGGAGGAACACTTTTCTCTCCATTCTGGCTGTGAGCTGGAACTTCTCTCTGTGGTAAATAATTTAACTGCGTATTTAAATTAGAACAAATATCAACATATTATTTTTATTACATAATTAATATCTGCTGTAGATCATTTGGAAGAAATAAGGTAATTTAAAAAATAAAAATGAAACTCATATTTCCAGACAAGCAACTGGCCTTATGTTTGTTGTTTTGTTTTGGTTTGTAAGTAGTCTGATGAATTTTATTTGTCACTATTTCCTGAAAATACTAAAAACTATCCCCATGCTTGCTAAGAGGATGGCATCATCCACTCCTACTTTGAAGGAAAGTGGTAATCTTCCTTCATTTTATCACCAGCTCTATTCATTAGCATACCTAAAATCTTCCTTCAGCCCTAAACATGAAGGAAGCAGGGATAGTGATATTAATATCAATACCAGGTTGTGCCATCTTAGGCTGAAATGTGATTAGACTGAGATAATATATGACTTATTATGTTCCATAACATGCTATTTATATGGATGTAATGAAAGGAGCTCTGATAGCGTAGTGGTTACAAATCGGGCTGCGAACCACAAGGTCAGCAGTTCAAAACTACCAGCTGTTCCATGGAAGAAAGATGAGGCTTTTCTGCTCCCATAAAGATTTACAGCCTTGGAAACCCTATACAGAGTCTCTATGACTCCAGGGTACATAACAACAACAATGAAAGGAGGAATTACATCTTATCTCCATGTCCTTTCCCTAATGCCTTGTACTCACAAAGGCTCAGCATGTGCCTATTAAATTGCACCATAGTGACCCTGTATAGTTTCCAAGGAGATGCTGGTGAGCTTGACTCAATGGCACTTAAACTCAATAGCACTTTAAACAGCTTTGCAGTCTGGCACATTAACCCACAGTGCCACACCAGGATGCCTTTCTATGTATGTATGTTGTTGTTGTTGTTAAGTGCCATTGAGTCAGTTCCAGCCCTATATAGGGTTCCCAAGGAGCAGCTAGTGAGCTTGAACTGCCGACCTTGCAGGTTCATATAATTTGCAAACAGAGAGTTTTATTTCTTCTTTGCCAATTTAGATGCCTTTAGTTTCTCTTTCTTGCCTTACAGCTCTGGCTAAGCCTTTCAACATAATATTGACTAGGAATGGTGATAAAGGGCATCCTTGTCTGGTTTCTGTTCACCAAGGGAAGTTTTTCAGTTTCTCTCCATTGAGAGTGATGTTGGCTGTTGGTTTTGTATATATGCTCTTAATTATTTGAGGAATTTCCCTTCAATTCCTACTATGTTGAGTATTTTTATCAGGAATGGATGTTGGAGTTTGTCAAATGCCTTTTCTGAATCACTCAATATGATCATGTGATTCTTTTCCATTTTTTATTTATATGGTAGATTATGTCGATTGTTTTTCTAGTATAGCACCATCCCTGAATCCCTGGTATAAATCCCACTTTGTCATGTTGTGTTCTTTTTGTGATGTGTTGTTGAATTCTATTGGCTAGGATTTTGTTGAGAATTTTTGCATCTATATTTGTGAGGGATATTGGTCTATAATTTGCTTTTTAGTGATGTTCTTGCCTGGTTTTGTACGTGGGTTATGCTCACTTCACAAAATGTATTGGGGAGTTTTCCCTCCTTTTCTTTGTTTTATAATAATTTTAGTAAAATTGGTGTCAATTCTTCTCTGAATGTTTGGTAAAATTCACCAGTAAAGCCAGCTACCTGGGCCTGGTTATATTGTTGGTAGTTTTTTAATGACCTTATCAATTTCTTATTTTGTTATAGGTCTGTTCAAGTTTTCTACTTTAGTCTGTGTTAGTTTAGATAGGTTGTGTTTTTCTAAAAATCTATCCACTTCTTCCAGATTTAGAGATTTACTGAAGTACAAATCTTTATAGTATTCTGTCATTATCCTCTATATTTCCATTGGTTCTGTTGTGACATCACTTGTATAATTTGCTATGCATGTTATTTGCATCTTCTCCCTATTTTCATTTGTTAGATTTGTCATTAGTTTGTCAATTTTATGAGTCCTTTCAAAGAGCCAGATTCTTGTCTTGTTGATTCTTTCTATTGTTTTTTTCTGTTTCCTAATTCATTTCTGCTCTAGTCTTTATTTGTGACACTGTGGGTTAAGGCGCCAGACTGCAAAGCCATTTGAACTGCAAGGTCAGTGGTTCAAACTCACCAGTTGCTCCTTGGAAACTGTACACCAGGTCTCTATGAGTCGCAACCTACTCCACGGCACTTAACAAAAACAACAACGAGTGTGTATTATTTTTCTCTCAATGGATGTAAGCTTACCTTGCTGATCTTTTTCAAATTGTTGAACGCTTTGTGTTAACATTGGTTCTTTCTTCTTTTAGGATATGTATATTTATTCCTATAAATTTCCCTCCATGCATTGCTTTTGCTGTATCCCAAAGGTTTTAGCATGTTGTGTTTTCATTCTCAATTGCCTCAATGTTGTTGTTGTTGTTATGTGCTGTGGAGTCGGTTCTATCTCACAGCGACCCTGTACAGGGTTTCCGAGGCTGTAAATCTTTACGGGAGCAGAAAGCCTCATCTTTCTCCCACGGAACACTTTTTTAATTCTGTTTTTAATTCATTCTGTTACCCAGTAGCTTTTAAGCTGAATGTTATTCAGTTTTCATTTATTTGATTTTGTTTTCTTGATCTTCCTATTGTTGATATCTAATTTCATAGCATTGTGATCTAAGAAGACAGTTTGTAGTATCTTGATATTTTTAAATGTATTGAGACTTGCTTTGTAGCCTAACATATGGTCAATTCTAGATAATGTTTCATGCATACTGGAAAAGAATGTGTATTGTACTGTTGTTGGGTTGAGCGCTCTGTATAAATTTATGAGGTCAAGTTGGTTATATTATTTAGTTCCTCTGTGTCTTTGATGGGTTTCTTTCTGGTTGTACTGTGCTTTTTTTTGACAGTAGTGTATTAAATCTCCTACTGTTACTGTAGAGTTATGCTTCTTTCTTCAATTAGAGTTTGATTTGTGTATTTTAAGACTCTTTCAATGGGAGCATAGATCTTTATTAATGGTTATGTCCTCTTGTTAAATTGATCCTTTCATCATTAGATAATGTCCTTCCTTGTCTCCTATGCTGATTTTTGCCTTAAAGTATATTTTATCAAAGATTAATACTGACCCTTTTGGTTGCCATTAGCTTGATAATTTTTTCCATATTTAAATTTTTAATCTATGGTTGTCTTTGAGTGTAAAGTGTGTCTCTAGCAGACAGCAAATTGAAGGATCCTGTTTTTTCTTTGTTATTGTCATTTTATTATACATAAAATGTCTGTAAGAATTTGGGTCTATTTTTAGACTTTCTCTTCTATTCTGAAAACCTGTCTGTGAAGTCTAGAACAAGTAACACAATCTTTTAATTCTTAGACTTTCAAACTAAGTTGTGAAATCTAAATGGACAAGTTCCCATCCTTTTCACCCTAATCTTCTCTTTCATAATTTTCTTGGCTATTTTTTGTACTATCTGAACTTTAGAATTAGCTTTTAGTAACAATTGTTGTTGTTGTTGTTAAGGGCCATTGAGTTGGTTCCGACTCATATTGACTCTGTATAGGGTTTCTATGGGTATAAGTCTGTAAGGCAGCAGAAAGCCTCATCTTTTTCTCGGGTTGCAGCTGATAAATTTGAACTAATGATCTTGTGGTTAGCAGCCCAGTTTATAATCCACTATGCTACCAGGGCTCCTTTAGTAACAATAATGACAAACTCTTTTTGACATTTTTATTAGAATGATGTGGCATTTGTAGATTTTAAGAGAAATTGACAGCTTTTTTATACTGTGACCTTCCTATATATACTGCTTTCCATTCATGTCTTCTTTTTTCATTTTTCATAAAGCTTTTATTTTTGTTAAAATATATTGATTTTTAAACTTATTGTAATGAAGATCAGTAAGTATGAATGTTTGTTAAAATACAGATTTACCGACTGATACAGAGATTTAGCCCTAGTAGAGGAGTGGGTAACATGCTGAGCTGCTAACCACAAGATCAGTAGTTCAAATCCACCAGCTGCTTCATGGGAGAGTGATGAGGATTTCTGCTCTGTAAGATTTACAAACATGGAAACCCTATACAAATTTGCTGAGTCGAAATCAACTTGAAAGCATGCATGTAGCAGCAGCACCAACAGTAGGGGTTCAGATACTCTGATGTAGCTTGTTTAGGACAGCTTTGAGAAATACTAGTAAATCACTTGTACATTTCTAAATTTGGCTGGGTTATTTTACCTTGTGTATTTATATTACAAATAAGAACTTTCTTCAATTTCTATCTTCTAACTGGCTATTTTATATATATATACATACATACATACATACAGGCTACTGATTTCTGTTTCTAACTGGTGATTTCCAAAGGTAAGAAGAAAATGGTGGCATTACTTCTCAAAGTTGAAAACAATTTCATACTGTGGTAAATCCTCCAATGTCTTCTCTTATCTCTCCATTCTACCTTCCTTTCTGCATCATTTACTAGAGAGCTAGCAGTGCCAAGGTTTTCAAGGTAGGTTGAAGGGTGTGATGGCCAATGATAAATGATGCAGAAATTGTCTCAGTTTAGGCTGTAATTGTATATAAAGTCTTATTTGTATTTTCTGAGTATGTATGAATTTCAGCCATAATAGTATTATTTGCTTCACAAGAATGACATAATTTCACCAAAAATGTGAATGTGTGTCTTTTTGCAGATACTCATCAGTTGCTTTGTGGGAGAAAGATGCAGCAGTCTGTTTCCATAAAGATTAATCGTCTGTTGTTGAGTCAGTTTCTACTCATAGGTACCCTCTACCCTATGAGACAGAATAGAACTGCCCCATTGGGTTTCAAAGGCTGTACATCTTTATGGAGGAAGACAGCCCTATTTCTTTCTTGCAAAGTGTCTGGAGGGTTTGAACTGCCACCAACTTGCTAGTAGCTTAGCACATACTTGCCATGCTACCAGAACTCCTTTGGTAAGTACTAAAGTCTTGGAAATACTATAGGTCAGTTCTACAGGGTCTCTATGAGCAGGAATTGACTCAACAATAGGCTTTGATTTTCTGCTTATAGTGTTTTACTCCTTCTTTCCCTCAGTTAAATACCACAAAGAAAGAACTTGATCGCTCTTTTTTTTTTTAAACTTTAGAAAACAAGATTAATTTAATAAATTATACTCTTCCTGTGTTGAAGTGATCACAATTATTATTAAGCCATACAATTTTTAGGAAGAAACTCTACACTAGATTCTCTAGAATATTTGATTCATAAATCCCAAAGTTTTGGATGTTAATTTTCTTTACGTTTTGAGAAACTGTTAGCATTTTATAAATTAGGAAGCCAAAAGTGGTCCCTTATCCCAGAGCATCATACTATATGTTATTAATAAACTTTGAATAAACACAGCCATTCTAGCCCACACTAACAAGCTACAAACTTATAGCCCTACCATTGTTCTTGAAAGGGCCAACTAATTCCATAGTCAAGGTTGATACAAAGAAATAAGAAATAAGACACAGGTTTTGAGACCTTAAATGTACTGTTGTAGAATTAAAAAAGAAAAGAAAAATCAGAAAACTACACTTCAAAGAACAAATTATGATGTTACCTTCATAGTTTGGAAGGAAAAATCTTCTTGTAAAAACTTCTTAATGTGTAGGACCACACCTTTTGGTAGAGCATTAATTGCATTCAATAACTTCTTCATTTCTAATAGTAGGTTAATAGGGGCAAGATCAGTAGGTGTGTCTTCTTCCTCTTTGACCTAGAAGATATAATCATGAAAATTTACATAATTAACCATGTTCTAATTTATAGATCAAAATATTTAATAAGTAACAAAGTTCACACATATGCAAATCACTGTGATAGAAATACAGAAAATTTAGATAAGACATACATTCTCCTATTCTCAAGGAAATTAGAACACAGCAGGAAGTTTAAGATCAAAACCCAGTAAGTTTTAATATAGACAAGTCCATACATAAATTCATTTAGAAGTTATGAACAAAATAATCACTTCTGAAATGAAACAATTTACATGCTGCAACACTGTATGCAGTATATATTACTAACTATAAGATATACAAAAAAATGTTCTAAGAGAGATTTGTCTTAACTGAAATATATCATAAGGCAGGGTCTACCTATATAAATGTATCAACAAGTGAACATCAATCATTAAACATAGCTTTTTGAAAGGTAAATCTGTATTAACAAGAACCAAATAAATACCTCTTTAACACCCCTACACTAAATAACTGAAGTCCTGGTGTGGCGCTTGCAGGATAATACAAGGTCAGTTTGGACTGCAAGTTCAGTGGTTCAAACCAACCAGCTGCTCCTTGAAAACCCTATACAGGATTGCTATGAGTCGGAACAGACTCAAAGGCACTTAACAACAACAATTCTAAGTAACTAAATATAAGCACATGTGATAGATATAATTTACCACCAATTATATTGTCATTGGCAATAAAAGTCATGCATTAAGGCACGATTCATATTTACTCCCTTTCATTTAACACTGGATATCCTAACAGGAAAACCTACAAAACGAGAGAAGAAAATTATCTTAACTTCATAAACACTCAGTGAAACTTCTTCCTAAATAAAATTATGATGCGTGTTTCTTTGTATATGTTTATGTGTGGGGTTTGTGTTTGTTTTGTTTTTTGTATTTTTGAGTTTTGCTTTAAAATATTAATGAAAGCTTTCTTAAAATAGATTTTTTTGGGCCAATCAATGCAAATATTTACTCATTTTAAGTTACAGTGAGTATTTGTGTTTAGAATGATAACCTGAGATGCACATATCACATATCAATCACCAAAGAAAGATTTAATATGAACTTTTTACTTATAAAAGCAGTAAAGTGGATTCATCTAAGACCATTTAACAGATAAGTAATTGACTTGATTTAGCATTACATTAGGAGCCTTCGTGACACAGTGGTTAAGGGTTTGGTTGCTACAAAACAGGTCAGCAGTTCAAACCAACCAGGCACTTTGCAAGGAGAAAGATGTGACTATAGGCTTCTATAAAGTTTACAGTCTTGGAACTGTATAGAAAAATTCCACTCTGTCCAACAGGATTCCTATAAATTGGAATTAACTGGGCAGCAATGGGTTTGGTTATGGTTTAGATTTATACTCTCAAGCATATCTGTTGTGATTCGGTGCCATCAAGTCAGTTACAACTCATAGCAACCCTATATACAACAGAAAGAAACACTGTTCCTAGGTCATTCCCATAATTGTTGCTATGTTTGAGCCCACTGTTGTAGTCACTATGTAAATCCATCTCAACGAGGGTCATCTTTTTTGCTGACAATCTCTTAACTATGATGTCCTTCTCTAGGGATGTGGTCTCTCCTGATGATATGTCAGAAGTTCTTCAGAGGAAGTGTCATCATCCTTGTTTCCACAGAGCACTCCAGCTGCACTTCTTTTAAGACTGATTTGTTTGTTTTCTAACAGTCCACAAGACATTCAATATTCTCTGCCAACATCATAATTGAAATGTATCTATTTTTCAGTCTTCCTTATTCATTGTCCAGCTTTTACGTGCATTAAAAAGTGACTGAAAATATCATGGGTCAGACACAACTTAGTCCTCTAAGTGACATGTTTGGGTTGGTTGTTTTTTTTTTTAACACTTTAAAGAGAGCTTTTGCAGGAGATCTGCCCAATGCAATAGATCGTTTGATTTCTTGACTGTTAATTCCATAGAAGTTGATTGTTTATCCAAGTAAAATGAAACACTTGACAATACCAATATTTTCTGTTTATCATGATAATGCTTATTGATCGAGTTGTGAGAGTTTTGTTTTATTCACATTGAAGTGTAATCCATTCTGAGATCTATAGTCTTGAATCTTCATCAGCAAGTTCTTCAAGTCTTTTTCACTTTCAGCAAGCAAGGTTGTATCATGTGCATTCCACAGGTTGCTAAAAAGTCTTCCTTCAATCATGATGCTACATTCTTCTTTATATAGTCAAGCTCATTATTAGTTATCATGAATTAAGTTACTTAGTAGTTAACGATTAATGAAAATTAATTTTTTTCTTACCAGTTGACAAGTTGAATCTTCTAACTTATTCTCGGTTTCCTCCTTATTCTGCTCTTCCACAGGGGGATCCCTGTTTCAAGTGAAAAAGAAGTATTCAAAGCATCTCCTTAAATGAATACAATATAATTACAGTAGTAAAGAATCTAACAATTGAATTTGTGTTGGCAAGTTTCAGAAATGTAACCTCTGTGAATCAAAAATTGATATGAAAGTAGGTTCCATAACACTTTAAGGACTCCAGTTAAAAAATACATGTCATGCCCTTACTAGTTATAGAACAGAAAGTAGACACAAAATTCTACATCTTTAACAAGCTCATAATACAGCAAAATAATTTTCATGTTAACTTTATAGCACTGCTTCAAGGTAAAGAAAAAAAGTGTTTGAAAAAGTTGTTTTGTTTTGTGTGTGAATTTATAGTATGAGAAAAGGGATCTGTCACTAGTACGTAATTTTACTTTTTACTTGAGGATCCTGACTTTACAATTACTGTTTCAAAAAATATATTTTAAATTGAAACAGAATATTTGCAAATTAACCATTTTTGTAAAAAGGAATAACTGGACAGATTTTGCTTTTGACGTTAGCATAAAATAGGAGCATATGAAAATGTACATACTGAACTGAAAAATTCATCTATAAAATTTCTGTCTTCATAATGAGCTCAAAGTCAGCAGTTAAAAACTACTAGCAGTTCTGCATGAGAAAGATGAGGCTTTCTGCTCCCATGAAGATTTACAGCCTTAGAAAACCTATACAAAGTCACTATGAGTCGGAACCAACTCCACAGCACACCACCACCACAACCACCACCACCACATATTGAGGTATAATATAGGATCAATTCAATGATTTATGTAATCTTCTTAATTTTATACACTAACAGAGACAAAACAAGTAAGAAATGTATACTATTTGATTTACTCTTAATTGTACTTTATAAATATCCTATTTTACTTTAAATTTAGGTATTAATTTAAGAGAAAGTCTTTTATCATCCACCAAATGCTAGCTGATTTTGCCAAGGAAAAGTGAGACACATACATAGTATAATATTATCCATATTTTTAGACTCCTTGTGAAAGTTTCAACAAAAATAATTTACATATATATAACATTTCACAATATCATTCTCAATGCTCTTAACTCTATCAATGTAAAGAAACCTGTTTCTTGTATTTTCCTCTTTGTCCTACTCCAAAAAGGAATCAGGGGTTGTGTCATCACAAGAAGAAACCATTGCAACAGTATTCTGAAGCTTCTTTAGGCTTGAGAAAGAGAATCTTTCTATGCTCTCAAACCTATATAATCTACTTTCTGACTACATGATCATTCACTCTTTAACCCAGTAGTTCTTAATCCCAAATGCATATTAAAATTACCTGTGACGTTTCTGAACTATGCATATACCTGAACCCTGCTTCAAAGCTTCTGAATCAAAAGTGTGGGATGTGAGCTGTTATATTTTCTATTGGTTTCATAACAAAAGTTTATGTGCAACTCCAACTTATTTCATCCCCTTGCCAACATTCCAATTGTTGCATTAGAAGTTACTAATGAAATCCTCATTGATTAAACTATTCTAGTGCTTCTCTTAACTCTCCATTCTACCTTGCATCAAGATTGTCTGTCATACCTTGCAACCCTCCTTGAAAAACTTGGTACACTTCAAGCTTCTGTGATTCTCCTCCTAGACCTCCTAGCCTTCCACTTCTCAGCATCTTCCACTGACTATTCCTCTTCCTCATATTCATCTTACTCATCTGTTGCTTTAATAATTTTAATACAGAGCGCCAAACATCATCATCAATAACGCTTTCAGTGTATTAGAACAGGAAAATCTAAGTATATACGGCAGTCACTTTATTTTATAGATCAGTAAATATAAAAATAAAAGAGAGGTTACATAACTTGTTCAAAATTATACACCCAGATTTTTCTATAGGTATCCTGATGCCTTTCCAGCCTACATATGTTGCACTTTTGCATAGAATCTTAACATTTTGATATTATGACATATACTGAAATTTACACATATAAAAAATGTGTTTGTGTGTATTATATATGAGAGGCTTCAAAAAGTTCACATAGAAAAATTCCATTATCTTTTAATTCCATTTTTCCTTGAAACTTCAATGTCCCCTTATTCATATGTGTGTGTGTGTTCTCCTAGCAAAATGATTTCATCCTTTAAAAGTTTAGCTCAAATGTCACTTTATAAAAGCTAACTCAATTCCCAGTCAAAAGTTATTGCTTCTTTCTATATATAGCAACAAGATCTCTAATTCAACAAGTATGCATTTTGCTTAAAGATGTAATTTATATATATGTTGTTGTTGTTAAGTGCCATCGAGTCGGATCCGACCCATAGTGACCCTGTACAGGGTTTCCGAGGCTGTAAATCTTTACGGGAGCAGAACGCCTCATCTTTCTCCCGCGGAGCGGCTGGTAGTTTCGAACTGCTGGCCTTAAGGTTCGCAGCCCGATTCGTAACCACTACGCTATCAGAGTGTGTGTGTGTGTGTGTGTGTGTGTGTGTGTGTGTGGTGTGTGTGTATATATATATATATATATATAATCTTCCTCACTCTAAGTTCTCTCTAAATATACACACATTTTGATTTAGTGTTCATTCCCTAAGCACCAAGGTTAGTAAATATTTGTAAAATAAATCAGTAGATCACATTACTTATTACATAGGGCAACTCAAAGTTAGCCCTGGTGTGGTGCTATGGGATAATGTGCTGGACTACAAAGTCGCTTTGAACAGCAAGGTTGGAAGTTCAAGCTCACCCGTTGCTCCTCGGAAACCCGATACAGGGTCGCTATGGAGTTGGAACCAATTCAACGGAACTTAAAAACAATAACAACAAGGTTAGAGGGAGATTTCCAATCCTAAATTGCTATTTAGTATTGGATGGGAGAGGGATAGGTAAGCTGACCTTTCTTTGGTTGGATAGGATAGACTGCATTTCCCATGGATCCAAAACAACCAGTCTAAGTTAAGGTCTTCTCTGCAATGTTTTGACTACCTTCTATAAATAAGGATAATAACACCTACCCCATCTAATTATTATGAGATTTATAATTATTAACCTTGGTATGGCACATAGAAAATCTATGTGTTCGTGAACTAATAAATAAAACATTGTTTGAGTGAGAATATCTTAAGTAAGGTAATTTATGGTGCATTCTTTTATTTGTGGTTCCTACAGAACTTTTCTAAAATTAGATTTCACTTAATTATCTTCCCTCACTAATCAAAGCTACTAAAATATCACAAAGCATAAGGCTAATTCATTCTTACTATTTTCCTAGGATTATGTGAAAAAGACAAAAAATGCAGTTGGCATTTGTCAATCCATCTCTTACCTCTCAAAAAATTCTTCTGTTAAGGAATCCATGCTGCCCAATGTTCCTTTGCAAAAGTCTTATTCCAATGCTTGCAGTTACCATTCACTTCTGTTGTTTAAAGCTATAAAGCAAATAATACTTTTATTCCTTAAAGAAACTTTCATTGCTACTGTAAAATTCTAAAATAAAATGATAATCACAGTTTCACCTCCAAACAAATCAATGCCTAAACTTAGATATAGAGTCCTGGTGTGGCACTAGACCACAGTTGATTTGAACTACAAAGTTGAAGGTTCAAACTCACCAGCCACTCCTCGGAAACCCTATACAGGTTCACTATGAGTCAGAGCTGTCTCAATGGCACTTAACAAATATTTTTCTAAGCAAAGGCATATTTTATTAATTTGTCATCATACATTATATAAAAATATCTTTCATGTTATTCCATCATTCTAGTAAACATTCTCAATGACTAACACAATGGTTGGTCTATTGGAGTTTCTATGACTGTTACCTTGTATTAATACATTCAGACTAGTCACAACTGTTTCCATTATAAATAATGGAAAAGTGATAAATCCCATTAAGCATCAAGTTTTTGTCTATATTTCTGATTCTTTCCTTACAATAAATTCTCAGTAGGATTCATAAGGTCAAAAGACACAAATATTTTAAGTCTCTTGGTGCATATTATTAAATGGTTTCCAAAAAAATGTATGCTAATGAATTTCTCCCATAGGTATTTGAGCTGTTTAATGCAACTGATAGCAATAATTGTTTTCTTCTACCAGAAAGGTAATAAATATTTAGCCATTTTTCCAAAAACTGTATGGCTCTATACAACTCCATAAATCAAAAGAGCTGGGATCTATAAGATAGTCACACACTCTCTGGTTCAAATGTTGTTGATGTTCCCCAAAATAAAAAAATAAAAAATACTGAGGCAACACTAAAAGGGGAAGAGTATTATTAGAATAATATTATCTCTCTATCTAACAATTTTGAGAACAACTCTTCTAAAATTGTTGTTGTAAAGTGCCATCGAGTCAGTTCTGACCCATCATGGCCCTGTATAGGTTTTCCTAGAAGCATCTGGTAAGTTGGAACAGCCGACCTTGTGGTTCAAACCAACGTTGCAGTGAAGCACATTAACCCACAACACCACACCAGGCCTAGTACCATTCAATTTCTTTTACTGAAAGTTCAAGCCTCCAGGCTCTAGTGCCCTAACTTAGGCAGGCTTCCATTTCTGAAGCCATTCAAAATCAGCTCTATCTATATACCAGGGTAAGTCCAAAAGTTGCTTCAAACTCATAGAAACATTGACCAAAAATATCAAAAATTGAGGCAATTGCTTCTCAACATACCCTCTATTTAGGTCTATACACATCAGAAGGCAATGTTTCCATCTTTCCATCATATTAAATAGCAGTTTGGGCACCCTCGAAGGACTCAAATTGTGTTCCTTTGAAATGTTCTTTGAGTTTGGGGAACAAAATGAAATCTGAAGTGGAAAGATCAGGGCTGCAGGGTGGGTGGGGTAAGGTTTTGCGATGAAATTCTCATAGTACAGCTCTTGCAACCCTCAAAAATGAGCAGGTACATTGTCATGATGGGGAAAATGCTTTGGTGAAGTTTCCCAGGCCTCTTTCTCACCAATGTAATTTTTCAATTTTCTTAAAACATATTCAAGATAAGGGAGTGCTGTGTCTCCCTCACTGGACTGTGACCCACAAGGTCTGCAGTTTGAGCCTGCCAATAACTGTGCTGCGGGTGTTCTGCTCCTGCAAAGATCACTAAAGCCTCAGAAACCCTATACAGAGTCGCTGAATCTGAAAGGGCTTGACAGTACTTAACAACAACATTCATAATAAACCCCCATGGTCATTCTGTGTCCTTTAAGAAAATCTACCATGATTATCCCTTGGGAGTTCCAAAAAAACAGTTACCATAACCTTCTGAACTGACTTCTCTGCTTTGAATTTAACTAGCCTATCAGACGCCCGGAGAAGCCACTGTTTTGAGTCAGTTTTTCTTTTTTGAAGGCACCCTAACAAGACTAAGACAAGTGTCTTACTGAGAGGGCTTGTCTGCAGCCATCCACTGATCACAGAGACATATTTAAACAGGTTTTGTTTGGACTAAACCCAAGCATGCATGAGTAGAAACCCTAGCAGCAGTACTTTTTGACTTACCATTGTAAGTCTAGGAAGTGTAAGAGGAAACATGTGTAAAACCATTTCTAGGAACTCTGGGGTACTGGGATAAATGTTGATGAAGGAAAGGAATGGCAGAAACAGCATAAATTAAACAGATCTAGAGAGGGATCCTTGCTGCCAAGTACAAAACTGAATAAAAAGTTTTTCATTTGTTGCCTTTGGATCACTTATCTATTTCACTAATTGGGTGGCCACTTTCTTTAATAGATTATTTAACATATACCATGTATTAGATCAATAGAACTTTAGGAGGCACATTGCTAAAAAGCATTGCAGCATGCATATAAAAAAAAAAAAAATACATCCCACATTTCATTGGTAAGGCGTCTATTTAGAAACAGATTGTTTTCCTTCAAAGAAATAGTTTGATCTGATACTTGTTAAGCGCTGTCGAATCAGTTCTGACTCATAACTGTTGTACAGGGTTTCTGCTCTCAAGTCAATTCTCTAATGGATAGTCATCCATGCATATCAGCGGTGGGGGTTGGGGTGATGGGGGGGTGGGTAATGGTACATATTTATTTTGAGCAGTAGGAACAATTCTTGAAATAACAGTTTAAGATAACTATAGATATCAGAAGATCTTGGTAAGAATGATCTATGAGGCTTCCATATACCGTGTCAATATTTTGGGATTGAATTAATTGAAAATATTTACCATGCAATAGGGAAGACTAGTAGAAACATACCAGTCATCACAATTACTGAAATAAAAGAACTTATTTATAGAATCAATGAGAGTGGATTTTATTTATTTACTTATCTATTAATTTCTAGGATCATGTTAGGGAAAAAGGTTTGCCTCAATACAAAAATAGATTCAAGCTGTCTTAACGGAAAAATTTACTTTGAAGAATCTGCCATAACATCCAGTTGGTTCATAGGCAGAAACTCAAACACCTAATGCAATACGCAGTTTGATTTCTTGACTGCAGCTTCTATAAGTGTTGATTGTGGATCCAATAAAATGAAATCTTTGACAACTTCAATGTTTTCTCCATTTTATCATGTTATTTATTGGTCCAGTAGGTGAAGATTTTTGCTTTCTTTACATTGAAGTGTAATCCATACTGAAGGCTCTGGCCTTTGATCTTCATCTAAGTACTTCAAGTCCTCTTTGCTCCCAGCAAGCAAGTTTGTGTCATCTGCATACTGCAGGTTGTTGATGAGTCTTACTCCAATCCTGATGTCACATTCTTCCACATATAACCTAGCTTTATTTGCTCAGCATACGGACTGAAAAAGTATGGTGAAAGAATACAGCTCTGGCATATACCTTTCCTGATTTTAAACCTTTCAATATTCCCTTATTCTCGTCGAACATCTGCCTCTTGCTCTATGTACAGGTTCCTTATAAGCACAATTTAGGGTGACATTGTTAGGATATGATTATTCAAGCCTGGGTGCTGAAAATAGCACAGTGATTAAAGTATTTGGCTACAAACTGAAACATCAGTGGTTCAAACCCACCAGCTGCTACATTGGAGAAACATTTGGCAGACTGCTTCCAAAAATTTCAGTCTTGGAAACTCTATTGGGCAGTTCTGTATCCTACAGGGTCACTATGAGTTGTAATTGACTTAACAGCAATGAGTTTGGTTTTTGGCTGGGTCTGAAACATGAATAAAACACTCAAGAATCCTATTAGTTTCATTGATTTTTTTGTTGTTAAGTGCTGTAGAGTTGGGTCCGACCCATATACAGTGACCCTAAATAGGGTTTCCAAGGAGTGACTGGTGAATTTGCACGGCCAACCTTGCAGCTCAAACTGAACTTGCAGTCCTGATAATTAGCCCACAGTGCCAAGCAAGTGATAAATATGTCCATTATATTGTCTTATGATATTGTAGATTTCAAAGCCTGGTCATATTAACAATATATGCCTCTATTGCCCTTTTTATTACAAGTCCACAAAAGTTACTATGTTTTTGCGAAGTGTTGTTGAATCAGTTCCTACTCATAGCAACCCTGTATAGCATTTCCAAGACAGTAAATCTTTGCAAGAGCAGAAAGCCTCATCTTTCTCCAGCTGGTGGGTTCAAACCAATGACCTTGTGGTTCACAGTCCAGTGCTTATTATACAGAGTCACCAAACTCCTAAAAGTCTATATAGTCACTCACAATACCCTTATGAATGAAATGGTTGTCATTTATTGTTTCTGTTGTTGGTGGTCACTTTTTAAAATACTATCAGTTTAATCTCTTTTGATTTCAGTAACTATATACATAACTTGAATATATGATACTGCATTGAGCTATATAATATCTAGAAACTCATTGATATTTCACTTAATAAGAAACTTCATCTTATCAAAAGTTTTATTTCTAATCCCATGTATCTTGATAAACAGTGAAAAGATTGAAGATGTCTAATACCTCATTTTGCTTGAATCTACAATCAACACTCAAGGAAGCAACAGTCAAGAAATCAAATGATATGGTGCATTAGGCAAATCTGCTGCAAAAAATCTCTTGGTAGTGTTGAAGAGCAAAAATATCACTTGCCTGACCCAAGCCATGGTATTTTCAATCACCTCATATGTATGTAAAGGAGCTCTGGTAGCATAGTGGTTATAAGTCAGGCTGCTAACTTCAAGGTCAGACATTCCTAGCTACCAGCCATTCTGCAGGAGAAATCTGGGGCTTTCTGTTCCTGTAAAGAGCCTCGGAAAGCCTACACAGGGTGGCTATGACTTGGAAACAACTTCACGGCACATAACCACCACTACCACCACCATATGCATGTTAAAGCTGGTCGATAAATAAGGAAGACCAAAGAAGAATTGATGTACTTGAATTATAGTGTTGGCAAAAATATTAAATGAACTATGGACTGCCAGTGGTTACGAATCGGGCTGCGAACCTTAAGGTCAGCGGTTCGAAACTACCAGCAGCTCCGCGGGAGAAAGATGAGGCTTTCTACTCCCGTAAAGATTTACACCCTCGGAAATCCTGTACAGGGTCGCTATGGGTCGGAACCGACTGGACGGCACTTAACAACAACAACAACATGGACTGCCAAGAGAATGAACAAATCTGTTTTGGAAGATGGTATGGCCAGATTGCTCCTTGAGAGTGACAATGTGCAACTTTATCTCTCATACTTGATATGTTATCAAGAGGACCCAGCACTTGACAACATGCTTGGTAAAGTAGAGGGTCAGCAAAAAAGAGGCAGATCCTCAATAAGACAGACTGGCAATAGTGGCAACAACAATGGGCTTATACATAACAAAACTTAAGAGTATGGTGCAGGACTGGGCAGTGGTTCCTTCTGTTTTACATAGGGCTACTATGAGTTGGAACTGACTCAACAGTAGTTAACTATAACAAAAACAATTCATTAAAATTAGAAAACGGAAATTCTCCCATTTAAAAATGTTGGTGTATTTGTAGCTCTTCATATTTACAAGGACTCCTGGAGTGATACTGTAGGATCAGCACTGGACTGTGAAGTTCAAACTCACTAGCTGCTTCTTGGAGACCCTTACAGGGTCACTATGAGTCGGAACTGACTCAACGACATTAACAAAATATTTACAAGGGAGTTTCTTTCAAAAATGTCAAGAAAAAATGGAATTAGAGGATAATAGACAGAGGGCATGGGGGAAGGTAGAATCTCTACTGAGTGGTTTCCAATCTATTGGGATGGGATTGATGAAAGGAGATGTGGATAAGAATCTTATGGTACAATAGTAACTAACTGCTATCAGGACTGACTGTGAGGGTCATAAATGTAAAGGTAGACATTTTGTAGCAAAAGGAGAGGAGTGGTTGATTTTCAGTCCAGGAGCGGCAGTCCCTGGGACCACAAAGTGAGAAGAGCAAGAGCGGAGTGCGGGACCCTACCCAGAGAAGCAGTGACACCAGAGACAGAGGCAGAGAAGAGGATGTGGTGAGAGGGAGCAGCTGGGGACTCTGGACTTGACTTAGGGAGGGAGAGGGACTGTGTGCTGATGGGGGGGAGGGGCAGGCTTGCAGGATGTACCCTTTGGTTTGTTTGATGATGCATGGAGGGGATTGTAATCATTGCAATGAAACAAAATACAATAGGATGAATGTAAAGCTGGTATTCTCCCATGTAAATTATCACATAATTCACAATAAAAACTTAAAAAAAATAAAAAGGATAATGTTATTTTTCACAAAATTTTTAAAGCCTCCTCATATTGTTCAAGTATAAGTAATACTGAATATTAAAACTAATAAAGATGGTCTTAACACTTCTAATTAATATAAGGATACTTCCAAAAGTTTGTGGGATGAGTCCAGTATCTTTTCATCCTATTTTTCCATGATCTATTTGAAGACCTTCAGATTTTTAAGTATTAAATAAGACAATCATTTATTAACTCCATATATGAGGTATTTGTCATGGAACCTGATTTCAAATGCACTCTTTCTCAGTTGTTTTGAAGGTAGTGGTGGTGATGTACTTCCAAGTCAGTTATGACTCATAGCAACCCTGTTTAGGGTTTCCAAGGTTACAAGTTTTTAAGGGAGCAGATAGCCTCATCTTTCTCCTGAGTTGTTGTTGTTAAGTGCCATCAAGTTGGTTCCAACCCATAGCGACCCTGTATAGGGTTTCCAAGGAGCAAGTGGTGAGCTTGCACCACCAACCTTGTAGTTCAAATGGCTTTGCAGTGCCACAGGAGTAGTGGCTGGTAAATTCAAACTGTAGATTTACAGTCTTGGAAACCCACTACACTACCAGGGCTCCTTAACTGATGAATAGTTAAGTGAAAATGTATAATTTGTAGTATATTATGTTGTTGTTAGGTGCCATTGAGTCGGCACCAATTCATAGCGATCCTATGCACAGCAGAACAAAACAATGTCCGATCCTGGGCCAACCTCACTACTGTTGCCACACTTGAGTATATTATATAAGTATAGTATATTATAGAATGAAGTAAATTGAATTTCTCCATTAAAATTCTTCATGGTTCAAAATCTTTTATGCTCTAACACTTAGAAACTGGCAGACAAATGTAATTACATCAGTATGTTGTCATCCAGAACATCTGAAGAATGCTTTACCCAATCTTATTAATTTAAGTTTTCCCTTTCTACTATAACATTCCACTGCTGTTGAGTCTATTTTGTGGTACAGTAGTTACAGCACTCTGCTGCTCTAGTGAGATGGACTTTCTCAGAAATTAGCACATGGCACCTACACGGAGCTCTGGTAGCATAGTGGTTACGAAACAGGCTGCTAACCTCAAGGTTGGCAGTTCGAAACTACCACCTGTTCCGTGGGAGAAAGATGAGGCTTTCTGCTCCCAAAAAGATTTGTAGCCTCGGAAACCCTGTGCAGGGTCACTATGAGTCAGAACCGACTCCACGGTACTTAACAACAACAACATTTCTAAGACATAGAAAATATTCAGTAGAATAAGGGAGGCATACTTTTTTTTTTAAAAAAAGCAATTTCAATAAAGATATTGTACTCATGACAATTTAGAGGTATTTTAAAATTCAACTAATCAGAGTATACAGGTTGTAAGTTTATACTAAAATATTTCATTACTGTATATGGTATATATACTCCATTTATATAAAGATAGACATTACTAAATACCATGCTAATAAATTGTTTCTAAAATAAATGAGATAGGTTTTTTTTTTACAAGACAAACACATGAGTTATTCTACCTACCAATGGTGGTAGTTGAGTGCTACTGAGGGAGTTGTGACTCACAGCGACCCTGTATAGGGTTTCCAAGGCTGTGAAACTATATGAGAGCAGAAAGTCTCATGTTTCTCCAACAGAGCAATTGGTAGGTTCGTACTACTGACCTTGTCTACCTACCAATACTGTTTATCTAAATTTGGAAGCTCTTCTGAAACCTGTTCAGCATCACAGCAACATGCAAGCCTCCACTGACAGACAAGTGGTAGCTGTGTTTAAAGCACACTGACTGGGAATTGAAACAGGTTTCATGGAAGGTGAGAATTTTACCAGTGAGCCATCGACTGCCCCCAATCTGATGCTTAAAAACCAAATTCATTAGCATAAATTCTATTTTACCTCATGTTTTGTTATTGTTAGGTGCCATCAAGTTCGTTCTGACTCATAGTGACTCTATGCACAACAGAACAAAACACTTCCTGGTCATGACCCTCCTAGACAGAGCAGAACAGCCCTATAGGGTTTCCAAGGCTGTTGTCTTCATGGAAGCCGACTGCCACATCTTTTCTCTCAAAGAGTGACTGACTGATGGGTTTCGACTGCTGACATTTTGGTCGGCCACTGAACAATTAACCACTACACCACAAAGGGTCCTTGATATGATGCTTAGCCCTAACCCAAAGCCCCCTCCCTCTCAAAAATGGAATTTAACATTCAGAGATGAAGAAGTAACTTTAGGGCCTAATTCTTCCTAAGAGTATTTTGTTATTACTGAGTTTAGAAGAGAGGCAGTAGTTGACTTAATTTACTGTTCAAAATAGTTTGAGAACTATGGTGTGCCTGAGACAAGTCATGGTATTTTCAATAGCATAATGTGTATGTGAAAGGTAGATAATGAATAATCAAGACCATGGATGCATTTGAGTTATGGTACTGGAAAATATTAAAGGTACCAGACTGTTAGAAGAACAAACAGATCTGTGTTGGAAGAAGTACAACCATAATGCTCCTTAAAGCCAGGATGGGGGCCAGACTTCGTCTCTCATACTTTGGACATGCTATCAGGAGGAACCAGTCCCTGGAGGACATCATGCTTGGTAAAGCAAAAAAAGAAAAAGCTCCCCTATGAGATGGATTGGCACAGAGGCAGCAGAAATGAGCTCAAATGTATCAACAATTGTGAGAGGATGGTGCAGGACCGGAAAGTGTTTCTTTCTGTTGTGTATAAGGTCATTAAGAATCAGAACTGCCTCAATGCCACCACACAACAACATTGTTCAGAAAAAAAAAAAAAAAAAAAAACTCCCACTGCATCAAGTTGATTCCAACTCATAGTGACCCTATAGGACAAAATAGAACTGTTGCTTAGGGTTTCCAAGATTGGATCTCTTTACAGAACCTCATCATTCTCTCACAAAGCATCTGATGTTTGAAACACCAAATTTGTGGTTAAAAGAACAATGCTTAACCTGTGGCACCACCAGTTTCCATGTTATAGGGGTTAAACAATGTTTACTGGAGACAATCTGCAAAACAAGTATTCTGAGAATGACAATATTCTGTATTTGTTTCTACCAGCTCTAAGTTCACCAAAGTCTTGAGAGGCTAGGGTAATTCTCCAGCAATGCAATGCTAACTGACGTATCTCCTAAATCCAAACACAAATGCAAAAATGTACACACACAACTAAATTTTCTCATTTAAAACAGAGCTTTCAAACATCTCCTGATTTCTTGCTCATCCCTAACATAAAAACAGTTCTTATCAGTACTACATCTTATTTATTTGGAACTGAGTTCTTCTAAATAAATTATTTTATAATTTTAAACCTTATTTTTCAAACAACAGATGAGCAAAATATGTCCCTTTAAATTTGTATTCTCTGTTTGAATCCAGAATATCTAGCCTACAACTAATAATGCAGGAGAGAAAGGTTGGAAAAACCTTATAATTTTTTCACACCGCATCTGATCTATTTCATCTCTTTAATAAAGGTATGTAGGAAAAGGTATATACTTTGGGAATTTTAGGATTTTGATCAAAATATTTTTTCCTTCTTTTTTTTTTAGAAGCCTCTCTCGTTATTTTAATTTTTTAAAAAGCACCTGTTAAGAAATATTTCAGCGTAGACAGATGATTGTATTTTCTAAACAAAACACTTCCTTCATTTTCAGAATTTAAAATCTCAGGCAAATGTCTCCTCTAAGAAGCCACCTACAGTCAGAAGCTGTTTGCACAGATCAGAGTGAGGCTGAAAGAAGGGAGTAATCTGTAGATGATGCAGGGGAAAATCACTTGACAAAGAGGTAGAGAGGATAGAAGGCCTCTGATAAGGAGTTTCTTTGCTCAATGTGAGAAAGAAAAGGGTGGGGAGATCAATTATTCAATAAATCATAAGATATTTGGCTCCTGAATTAAGAGAATTAAGAAAGGTTAGTGGCTTTACAATTTAGCCTGTGAAAAATACAACCTGAACAGAATCTCCGTGATGAAAGGTTTTCCAGGAGAGAGGATCTTCAAGCCCATCATTTCCCAGGAGCTGAGCAGATATGTGTGACACACACTACCGGTAATAACAGCAGCAGTGGCACTTTACAGCCTCTGGTAGGGAAGAAGGCATAAGTGCCTAGCAACCAACAGGAAGCAGCCAGCCCGAAATGTTACCACTGTGCTTTGAAAGATGATTCTAGATGAGGCTAAATGAAACCATTGAAATCAGGGTTGGTATGTTTGATAATGCTCTCATTTTCTCTAGTGTATTAATTACAACAGATTTTTCTTGTCATCTGGGAAAGGAAAATTTTCAGAAACAAAATTTCATGAGGAATTGCTCTTGTCCAGGAACCTACTCTGGTTCTAGCTGATTGAGCATGCTAAAATTCAGTGTCAATTTCTAGCACATTTTATCCACCAAGGAGAACTGGTGATGTAGTGGGTTAAGTGTTGGGATTCTAATCCAAGGTCAATGATTAAAACTCACTAGCTACTCTGAGAAAAAGATGAGGCTGTCTGCTCCTGTAAAAATTTACAGAAACCCTATAGAGTAGCTCTATTCCATCCTATAGAGTTAATATGCACAGGAATCAACTGGCTGGCAGTGGCTTTGGTTGCCCACCAACTAAAATGATTTTATCTGCAGGTCTTTTACTGGTTAAAAATAAGGCATTGCTATCTTGACCAACAGTAAAATATTTCCCTTACTGTTCCTTCTGAGCCACCTGCACCCTTATCAACTGAAATTATAATAAGCATTTTTAGTTGCAAAAGGTTTATTCCCATCAAAGCTGTAGAAACTTATTTCCACAAAAGCAGGTATATATATCATTTGGGGTCCAACTCATACTGATCCTGTACAGTTTCCGAAGAATGGCTGCTGAGTTTGAACTGCAAATTTTGCAATTCAAACAGACCTAGTAGTCAACTACTTATCCTACAGTGCCACACCTGGACTCCAATAACATCATGATGGATGGAGAAAAGATTGAAGTTTTCAAATATTTAATTATACTTGGATTCACAATTAACATTCACAGAAGTAGAAGTCAAGAAATCAAAAGGCATATCGCAATAAGCAAATCTGCTGCAAAAGAGGTCTTTAAAAGTGCTGATGAGCAAATATGTCACTTTGAGGACTAAGGTGTGCCTGACCCAAGTCCATGGTATTTTCAATCGTCTCATCTACATGTGAAAGCTAGACAATGAATAATAGAAGAATTGATGCAGTTGAAATGAGGATGTGGGCAAAGAATATTGAAAGTACCATGGACTACCAAAAGAACAATCAAATCTGTCTTGGAAGAAGTGTAGACAGAATACTTCTTGAAAGTGAGGATGGTGAGACTTCGTGTCACATACTTTTTACATATAATCAGGAATGACTTAGTCCCTGGAAAGGGACATCATGCTTGGAAAAATAAAGGGTCAGCAAAAAAGATGAAGACTCCCAATGACAGGGAGTGGCACACTGGCTGGAGCAAAAGCTCAAACATGACAATTGTGAGGATGGCACAGACTGGGCAGTGTTTCATTCTGTTGCACATAGAGTTGCTATGAGTAGGAACTGCCTCTATCTATGGTACCTAACCTAACAACACTGAGTCATCTGAGCAAGTTAGAGGCTCTTATTTAATGACCTATTTACATTTCAATTTGTGGGTAGATTTCCCATGAACTTTCAATTCTGGCACTTAGGGTCACATATGGGGAGTCTAGAACCCACCTTAAGGCTTAAAAACTATATGTTGGAAAAGACTTTTTAAAAAAATAATCAAAGAGAGGCAGGGCTTGATGGCAGTTAGGGTGGAGGTACAGTGAAATTTGCCATCAGAAATAATACCACACAATACCAGGCAAAACAGATCCAGGGCAGAGCTCCAAAACTTGGAACCACAGAGATAGGAATAATTCAAAGGTTTGAAGGCTTATAGCTAGTGGAACTTGTAGCAAAAGTAAGAAATCGCGTACTTTTGAATCTGCCGGGATCAGCAGACTGGAGCCAATAATTTGGGTGAGCCCAAACAGTAAGACCAAGCGGGGATCAGACACACCATGGAAAAATGCCACGGGAACCTTGGAGCAAAGATGGATAATACGCTTTCTCGGTTTTGCTTGTCCTGATTATCTTTTTTTGTATCTGTTCATTGGCCCCTCCCCCAATGATTTTGCACCTCCATTTTGGTGACTAGAGGGGGTGCCTGAGCAAGTGGACACCCCCCACCTTCACCACTGGTGGGTTCTTCTGCCACGCATGCACACAGATACACTAAGACCAAGAGCTGGCCCTGAACTGGTGTTTTTTTTTTAAATACAGAAACGGCCAGGACGGGTGTAGTGAGGGAAAGAGAGTTTAATAACAAAACAGGCCGAAAATTACATTAAATCCTGAAGTACAGCCAACAGTGGCATCTTGAAATCTCTCAGGCAGCTTTGAAGGCAAAAAGCTGAAGAAAAGACATTAAAGTCATACTTATATTGGTGGCTGGCTGTGTGCCATGGAGTCGGTTCTAACTCATAGTGAGCCTGTATGGGGTTTTCGAGGCTGTGGATCTTTGAGGGAACAGAACACCTCATCTTTATCCCGCAGACGGCTGGTGGTTTCAAACTGCTGACCTTGCAATTCATAGACCAATTTGTAACTACTACGTTACCAGAGCCACAGATTTTTTTTTCTTCTTTCCCTTTTCTGCAATTATAAACTACAGTATTGAGTCTAGTTTTGTTTATTTTTGTTGTTTTTCTTATTTATTTTGCTGGTGCTGTTTTGCTGTTTTATGCTCCCCCTTCTACTGTTGGGGCACTTTATCCTCTCCCTATATTACCCAAGAAGAGACGGCATCTGCTGCCACATAGTCAAGCTACAATCACACTCTACAAAACACCAAAACCCAGGAAAGAACCAATACCAACTGCCATATACCAGGGAGGCAGACAACAACTGTGGAAATTACTTTGAATTAAGCAATAAGAAGAGTGAATAGGGCAGCCCACATCCTGATCACATCTACCTGGAAGCAATTAGAAAGCATAAAAAAATTCCAAAACACATATTCAATTAAGTATTAAGGCCACAGATAAAAACTAAACATGTCCAAGAAGCAAAAGCAGATGACCATATCAGCACATGTCCAGAAACACGATAAAATGTCTGACACAAATGTCCTACAGGTAGACCTGGACTATCATTCTGAAGGAGGGCTGGCCTTAGAATTGCCTCAGAAGGGATTCAGAAAAATTATGATAAAATGTTTCAAAACACTTTACAATGGAGTTGAGAAAAATAGGGAAGAAGTCAGGAAAGTGCTACAGGAACAATCAAATAAGATAGATACAGCATTGGAAACAATTCAAAACCTACAGAAAAAGGTCCAAATGATCAATAACAGAGTATCAGAAACAGACAATACTCTGAAACAGCAAAGGAGTAGAATAGAAGAGATGGAAGGCAGAACCAGTGAGCTGGAATACAAATCTTTAAATACCACTAAGATAGAAGAGCAAACAGAAAAAAGACTAAAAAAATCTGAAGAAGGTATAAGATTCATGTTGGATAACATGAAGAGGAATAACTTAAGAATTATTGGCACTCTGGAACAAGAAGAATCACACAAATCCAAAGAGGAAATAGTTGAAGAAGTGCTGGAAGAAAATTAATCTAGCATCCTAAAAAGTAAAAAGATAAACATTTGACAAGCTCAACGAACCCCAGGAAATTTAACCCCAAAAGAAAATCACTGAGATATATCATAATCAAGTTCTCAAAAATCAAAGTTAAGGAAAACAGAAGTATAATATACAAAGGCAAGCATGTCAGATTAAGCTCTGATCTCTCAGCAAAAACCATGCAAGCAAGAAGGCAATGGGGAGACATATATAAAGCCATGAAATAAAAAACAAAAACAAAAACAAAAAAACGCTAACCAAGAATCCTGTATCTAGCAAAGCTATAAATCAATACAATGGTGTAATCAAAACATTCCAGGATAAACAGAATGTAAGGGAATTTGCCAAAGCCAACCCTGTGTTACTAAACATCCTAAAGGGAGTTCTGTGGACTGAGAACCAACAAGAACAGACAATAACCAGAGATTGACATATGTGGCAATACCTCCCAGAATTAAATCGACAGAACAAAGAGTTGAAAACAGAACTAAACTATGAGAATAAACACAGAGAATCTGGGAGGTCAGTCTACGATCAAAATAATTACAATGTAAAAAAAAGTAAACAAGTAGGAACAGAAATTCAGATGGTGAGACAGTCAGGTAAATTACAGGATAATATAGACTGCACTAAATGGAGGGAAAAGTTAATGGACTATAAGACAACTTCAAAGAAAATTAACACTTCACAACACACCAAGAAAATGAAAATCCAAGAAGAACACGGAAACATTAAAACTATGAGGTAACTCACAAGAAAGAACACAAAAAGCATGAACTCAGCAGAGCAATACACACAGAACAAAAAAAGCGCAAC
>NW_006408754.1:2814597-2820925 GCF_000296735.1 Chrysochloris asiatica
ACCACAGGTTACCTGAAGAACTAACAAATCTGTCTTGGAAATACAGCTAGAATGTTCCTTAGGAGCCAGCATGGCGAAACTTCACCTTTCATATTTCATAGAGATTACTGGGAGGGACTAGTCCCTGGAGAAGGACATCATGTTTGGTAAAGTGGAAGGTCAGCAGAAAAAGAGGAAAACCCCCTACAAATGTGACTGCATCAAGGGCCTCAAGCATAACAATTGTGAAGATGGTGCAGGCCTGGGCAGTGTTTCCTTCTGTTTGCCACAGATTTTCTCTGAGTCAGAATTGACTCAATGGCATCTAACAATAAGAAACCTAAAACAACCCATTGTCACTGAAGATAGCCCTAAATTTGAGTTGCTAAAACCTAACCAAGTTTTGTTTAATTTCTGTTTCCTTTGTTCCCTAAAGTAGGAGAAATAATTAACATAATCCATAATGAACTACCGACAACAATACATTTTTACAAAGAAGGATTTTCTACCAAGCCTTGAAAAATAACGGAAGTTATTCTTCAGTTATATAAATGCATGTTTTTATAGCACTCTTATCTTAGTAACACTCTTATTTCTTTTTACCTTACTGACACTTACTCGGGTTTGTCCATTTCCCCCAATAGACTCTATGTTCTTTAAAAAAAGACCTGTCTTGCACACAGTAAATATAATGAATGAATTAATTGTTGTTGTTGTTGTTGTTAAGCAGTGCTGAATCCGTTCAGACTGATAATGATCCAAACAACAACTTTGTGGTTAGCAGTCCAGTGTTAATCCCACAGCACACCAGGACTCTGAATGAATGAATATATGCTAGCATTTAAAGAAAATATATTTACCTGGACAACTAAAATTATTATACACAGTTATTTTTTTGAAAGGTAAATAAATGTAGATGCTCATTTTAAAAAATGGGGGGGCATAAAATATATTTTTTTTATAAAAAGAATATAGCTTGGAAATGTACTAAGCCTTCAACTTTCAAAAAAACTAGAAAAAGTAAAACTAAAAAGTGCACGTAGATGATGGAATTAATAAAGATAAAACTAGTCATTTTATAAACAAAGAAAAAAATAACTAAACCCAAAATTGGTTCTTGAAAAGCTGAATAAAATGGAAAGAAAAGCTCAATTAAAATAAAAGATATTAGAATTTTAAAAAGTCTAAACTACAAAGAAGAGAATTATCAGAATACTAAATGCAATCTTCGATCAATTTTTTTTAAATAGAGAAATAATTAGTTTGTTTAAAAAATGTATATTGCCAAAATTAACTCAAGGTACAAAAAAAAAAAAAAATAGCAGAACTTTAACCACATTTTAAACTCAAATATTTGTTAAAGACTTACTACTAAATGATATTCAGCTTGGTTATTTTACAGGACAGTTCCATAGAGTGAAGGATCAACTGATTCCTGTGTGATACTCATTATTCCGTTGCACAGAAAAAAGGATGGAAATGCTTCCATATCATTGTTTCAAAAGTAGCATATGACTCAACTGCCAAAATAGAGAATACAAAACACTTATGAATATTATTATGAAATCCTTAAAAAAAAAAAATCAGCAAATCAAAACCTGGGCCATACCATATATTGATGTTATGTGCCATCAAATCGGTGCCAATTCATAGTGACCCTATATACGGTTTCCAAGAAGCAACTAGTGGGTTTGAACTGCTGACCTTGTGTTTACCAGTGCAGTACATATCCTAGAGTGCCACAACAGTACTCCACACAATTTATCAAGTTTGTTATTACTCCTTGTTGATCTGGGCAAATTACCTCACCTCTTCCTGTCTCAGTTTTTCATCTGTAAAATGGAGATCATATTGGCAACTATTGTATGGGGTTGTTAGAAGATAAAATGGGATAAAGTCCTCAGACTAGTGTTTGGCACCTGGCAAATGTATAGTTTAATGTGTTTATTATTATTATCACAAGAATAGCAACAATAACTAAAACAATATAAGCCATCCCATAAACATTTTAAAGAGGAAAACTGTTTGTTGCTATTAAGTGCCATCAAGCTGATTCCAACATATAGGGTTTCCAAGGCGTCACTGGTTATTAGCAGTTCATTGCTTATCTTATAATACCACATAAGATATATAAAATGAACATGTGGTAAATTTTTAGTATTTTTGATAAATCTTAAAGTAAAGCAGACACAGAAGGCAGTCTCTTGAACATAATAAAGACTATTTATCACAAACCATTGTTGTTGTTGTTGTTATGTGCCATCGAGTCGGTTCCGACCCATAGCGACCCTGTATAGGGTGTAAATCTTTACGGGAGTAGAAAGCCTCATCTTTCTCCCGCGGAGCAGCTGGTAGTTTCGAACCGCTGACCTTAAGGTTCGCAGCCCGATTCGTAACCACTACGCTACCAGCACAAACCATTAGCTATACTAAATACCAAAATAGTGAAGCCATTCCCATTAAGTTAAGCAATAATATAAAAATATCAAATACCAGTATGATTATTTCAGTTTAGCAATTAAACTACTACAATATACACAACAGATATAGACTAAGAGACAAAAGTATTATTTGCAGATAATAATATATAGCTATAATTCTAAAATAGTAAATGAGGCTCTGTTAGAACTGTGAGTTCAGTTAAAAGGCTGGATAAGAACTAGATAAAAAATGTGCATCTTAGAATCCTTGTTGTTGGTCAGTGCTGTTGATTTGGTTCTAACCCATAGCAACCCTATATAGCATTTCCAAGAAGTAGGCTGGTGGGTTTGAACCTCTGACCTTATGGTTAGCAATCCAGTGCTTATCCTACAGAGCCACATCAACACTTCTATTTTAGAGTTGCTGTTGTTGTTAAATACCATCGAATCAGTTCTGACTCACAGAGTTTCCAAGGTAAGTTGAACCTTTAAGTTCAAATTGACCTTGCAGTCTAGCGCATTATCCCGCAGCACCACATCAGCAATAACAAACTAAATTTTTATAAAAGAAAAAGAGAGCCTCTTCTATCATACATATGTGGAACTGTGGTCTTTGATTATATTTTTACCTTGGGATTAAAATAGCATCTGTGACCCTACATAGTTTCTGACTTAACCAGTCATCAGGTTGGAGGTAGAATTACCTCTTTCTTGAGGTTATTTTCTAAATATCATCTGTAAACTGGTGTTATTTTGGATATCCCCATGCGAAGTAACAGGAATCAGAGATTTTACTGTTTGATAACAAAAGTGTTTGGTTTTGAAATTTTGCACTAAATACCTAAGATAGTAAAAATAAGACTAGAACCCATTTATAGTAATAAAAATTATATAATATCCTTGAATGTACTTCATTAGATGGTATAGTTTATCATGTATCATCTAATAAAGTATATTCTAGGATATAGTCCTAGTGTAGCACTGTGGGATCAGCACTGGACTGCTCGCTGCAAAGTTAGCAGTTCAATTCCACCAGCCGCTCTTCGGAAATCCTCTTATGAGTCTGAAGTGATTCCACAGCACTTAACACCAACAGTTTATTCATTCATCAGATATTTACTGCATGCCAGACATAGACCTGTTTTTTAAAGAACACAGATCCTCTTTTAAAGCTCCTATTTGGAGGAAATGGAAAAACTAATGTTAGTAAGATGTTGTTGTTGTTGTTAAGTGCTGTCGAGTCTATTCTGACCCATAGCGACCCTGTATAGGGTTTCCAAGGAGTAGCTGGTGAGCTTGAACCACCGACCTTGCAGTTCAAACTGATTTTGCATTCTGACACATTAGCCCACAGTGCCACACAGGACTCCGTAAGTATGATACTGAGTTAGTAAGATAGTAAGCTATATATGATAAACTACATAAAATATCATTGAACATAAAATACACCCTAAATATTTTTATTAACAGCCTCAACACTGTCTACATCTTCTCAATCACCTAACCTAGGTACTTAGAAACCCCTCTAGACGCTACATGACTTTATGGAGAACTTGAAATTTGAAACACTGCTTAAGTAAAATTGCAAGATTTCAAAGATAACATCTATAAGCAGGCAATGCTAATCCTTTCCTCTGCCCCAGAATGGAAGTGATGATGACATATTATCATTATAAGGTGAAATGTCTAACAGATGAAAAATACTTATCAACAGTTATACCACACTGTTCTATACTCTTTACATTGATAACTCGTTCTGTAATTGTCTCTAAAACTTTAAATGACTTCATCTACAGCTACTGTCATCCTTTTACTTTCTCCACTCCTGCTATAGTGGTCATCTTGTTTCTGGTACATACTGACACAGTCCTACTTCAAGACCTTTGCCTTATTATCCCCTGTATTTGGAAGTCTTTTCCCATAGACAGCACGGTTCTCTCAATTCCTTGTAGTATTTTCTCAAATTTGCTTTCTCAATGAGATCTGTCCTGACTTTCCTATTGAAAATTATGTTCACTTTCTCCTCAACTGCTATAACTCCAGAATATCAACTCTGTATTTTCCCCATGTAATTTTAAAATGAATTATTGTCTCTTTCCCTACCATAATGTTAAGCCCCATGACAGCAGGGTCCTACTCACAAAGCACACTGCAGGCTCCCAATGAATATTTATTGAATGAATGAATAAAGGTAGTAAACAGCTACTTCTCTATTAGCCAGATTCTACGTTAACTGACTAAACTGAAGCACAACAATTTTCCTATGGTCATCTAAAAGGTGGCACCAGGATTTGTACACAGGCAAGCCTTCACCATCACAACAAGGTGTCTCTCATGTGTACAGTGAATTCCCTATGTACTGTCAATTTAAGAATTTCCCTTATTAGACTATTCCTTCCTAGCAAGAGAGACATCAAATCATTGTACCTTTACTGGCAATGTACATTATAAAGTCAGTAATTGTTTATTGATCATTATTATTTGTTTTAATTGGCTAAATCATTTTAAACGTTCAGATTTAATAATGTAGTAATGTAAAAAATACGTCCTTTGAACTATTCCTACAATTTTTCACAAACTGGCTTTTAAAGCTTTATTAGGCATTAGCATAAATTAAGAAAGGTTGCGGAACCAGCTACTCAACTCGCTTCAAAATACACACACATGCATAATACTATTTAAAAAAAAACCTCACAGTGCCATTTTCAGACATGAGATTTATAAAAATAACCATGCCAGATGGAAAGATATCTTCACTTACAGAAACTGGCGCTAATGAAACCACCCGGAAGAATACACTATTCCTGGGCCCAGGAATCGCCCGGAGGTAGCTCTCTTGAATAAGTTTAACAATGGGTAGCATAAGGCCAGGAACAACTGTCACAAAACCCCAAAGGCTGTAGGTTTATTCTGAGAAACAATCATTCCTGGGCCCAAGGGGTGTATGTAACAAAGGTTTGAATGAGGTCCATTCCAGGCTACCTCAAAAATCTGGGGCCCACACATTGTCAGAGCTCCTCACCGTCTCTAGACTATTTCTCAAGTAGAGGACGATGACAAAAGAAAAAACGGCCATCCCGCGTAAAGGCCGAGAAAGAAAATGAAAACAACGCACAAAAGACCAACCAACCCACGGAGTATCACCGCCCGTCTACAGGTTTAGTAGCAATCGAATATCTCGCGAGATTTGTTTTCACGGGATCACGAAGGCAAAACCTCGCGGGTTGAGAAAGAAGGGGATTTGTAGGAGCCGCTTCTAACTCCCTTCAGGACCCACCGAGCGCCACGACCCACCCAATCACTCCACTCCTCATCGAGAGTCTGGCTTCCAGCGCACCTACAGCCTTCCGGAAACTCAACAGGAACCGGAAGCTACTGGGAGCAAGGGGGTGGGGTCGAAAAATCAAAAAAAGCGCGGTGAAAGCGAAGGACGGAGGTGGCAGCTTGGTGGTGGTTTCGGAGCGATCCTGAGTCCGTTTCCGATGGACAACACCGCCTGCTTGAAGTCCTTGCTCCTTACCATCAGTCAGTACAAAGCCGTTAAGTCAGAGGCTAACGCCACGCAGCTATTGCGGCACTTGGAGGTGAGGGGCTCTGGGTTGAGGAACTAGATGGGGCTTTCCTCTAGTAATCCCTTGTTCACGGTGCGGCCAGCTGTGGCGGCCCCAGTTCGTTTTCTCGACTGTCTTTTCTTAGTAGTCCGGCGAGTGCTCCTCTGCTGTGAATGGCCACACTTCGGCACCCCGCCCCTAGTGCCTGCGGGAGCAAACCTGCCCCTTTACTGAGGACTTTTGGGACAAAATGCTGCGATATTTGGGCTGTTTGTGGTAGGAAGAGGAGAAAGTGCTGAACTTTATCATTTCCTTTTTTTTTTTTTTTTTTTTTTTTTTTTTTTTTTTTGCTTTTGTTTTGTCTTAAGTTTTCAACTT
>NW_006408754.1:2821025-2824772 GCF_000296735.1 Chrysochloris asiatica
CCTTTTTGCTTTTGTTTTGTCTTAAGTTTTCAACTTCGAAATTGAGCCCTAACAGAATATTCAACGATTTTAAGGGGTGGAAGTAGCGGGGAGTGAAGATTAAAAAATTACTTTTGCCTTTTGCCAGTTTGCCATCTGAAACCGTTGTTTACTGCTTTTATTTGCGATCGTGTTGAACTCGAACTTGAAAATTATTATTTCAACTTTCTTTGAATTAAGAAGCAGCCCCCTTCCCCAAGAAAAGATTATCGCTTGCAGTTTTGAAATCCTTAAAATGCTGAATTGCTTTCACTTTTTGGATTAGTTCCCAATGATTTGTGCTTAGCCTATTTATTCTATTCTGACTTTTCTTTGGGAAACTTGTAATCACACTTTTGTCTCTGTGACCCTGTTTGTTATAGATTCTTAATTTCCTTGCTCTCATTTATTTCACATTCATGGAATTTAAACTAACATTAACCTCAGCTTCATAAAAATGTAATGAAGCTCAGTCCAAATTTATCTTAAAAATTCTTTATATCGCAGTTATCCTTTGATAACATAAACTTGAAGATTATATAAAAATCTATTTGATATGACTTATGAATCATGTGACAAAGCTAATGTACCAAAGATTAGCAGCATATATAGAAGATGACTGAATGGTACATGTTTGTTTGTTTTTTTTCTTTCTGGTAAAAGATACTGTATTAAAAGTAATTTTATTTTCTGAAGGTTTGGGGGGGCGCCTCTTCATACTACTCCAGTTGCCCAACCCCTGAGTAAATTCGTTTTCTTTTAGTTATTCATTGTCTCAACAAGCCATTGCATATCTGATAATTAAGATGTTAACTATTAAGTGGTTAAAGCTTTGCTCCTTAAATAAAGATAAAGCAGTGCACTGGTGGATTCCAAAAGTCACTAGAAGCAGGGCAATCCATATTACTTAAGAATTCTGATTATTTTAGATGTGAGCCCTCATAGCAGAGTGGTTTCTCATTGGGCTGCTAACCACATGGTCAGCAATTCGAGTCCACCAGGTGTAACTCAGAAGAAACATCTTTGCTTACAAGATTTATAGCCCCGGAAACCCTATACAGGGTCACTATGAGTCGAAACTGACTTAACAGCACATCACTACCACCAATCTGAAACCCTACATCTCAGAGTAAATAGATGTGATCTGAAAACAGTGTTACCTCGAATTATAGTGTTAAAATGGTTATATGTAAACTCACCATGAGTTGACGCTGACTTGGTAGCAAATAGCAACAACAATAGAAAGATTGTTGTTGTTAAGTGCTGTCGAGGTGGTTCTGACTCTCAGAGACCCATATGGGGTTTCTGAGGAGCAACTGGTAGGTTTGAACCACTGACCTTGCAATTCAAGCTGAGCTGTGGTCCAGTGCTTATCCCACAGTGCCGTAAGTATTTAAAGTAAATTTAGTCTAATTCTGAAATAACTGATGTTTTTTCATCATTATAGAAAATAAATATTTAATATTTAATAATATTTATAAAGCATTTTGATATTTTTTCGTCAACTAACTTTGACTTTCAGTCCCAGCTTTGCTGTGTGGACGCATGTGCATAGTTTGTGAGGTTGACGAAAAGGAGTGAAAAAGGGAGTAACCAAAATAAAATTTTTCAGTTCCTTTTAGAAGATCAGCATAAGGCTGGTCCCTATGAGGTCTAAGTTAAAGATATATACCCCCAATGTCTGACTTCATCCTGATAGCGACCACCACAATTCACGTCCCAGGATTCAGCAGTTGCTGCAATGTCTCACAGAACCCACAGACCATCAAGGACTTGGCTCATGTGGCTGTAGAGGCTTGTTGTTAAGTGCCGTCTAGTTGATTCTGACCCATAGTAACCCTGTATAGGGTTTCCAAGGAGCAGCTGGTGAGCTTGAACCGCCAACTTTGCAGTTCAAAGGGCTTTACAGTCTGGCGCATTAACCCACAGCGTCACACCAAGACTCCTCTGTACAGGCTAGCAAGTCCCAAATTAATAGTTTAGGCGTTGTTGTTGTTGTTATGTGCCATCGAGTCAGTTCCGACCCATAGCGAC
The DNA here is from genome assembly GCF_000296735.1 of Chrysochloris asiatica. NCBI lineage: Eukaryota > Metazoa > Chordata > Mammalia > Afrosoricida > Chrysochloridae > Chrysochloris > Chrysochloris asiatica. The sequence goes on from NW_006408754.1 coordinate 2,823,078, forward strand.
CCTGTATAGGGTTTCTGAGGGTGTAAATCTTTACGGGAGTAGAAAGCCTCATCTTTCTCCCGCGGAGCAGCTGGTAGTTTCGAACCGCTGACCTTAAGGTTCGCAACCCGATTCGTAGTCTACCAGAGCTCCTTCCTCACTCACGCCAAATTGGGCTATTGACTTAAAAGGCTGCAGAAACTGGTGAAATAGATCAAGTGAAAGGTTGCCGCTCACATTCTAAGAACTGAAGGTCAGACAGATACTAGCTTGATTAGCTGAGCAGAGGAGCGCCCTGGGACTCACTTCACCAAGATAGCTTCTCAAGCACTGGATTAGGAGTCTTAGAGGGAGGTGACTGGCATCTGATTGGTGTTCTTCAAGATGACTTAGTACAAGAACCAGTTTTCTTCATTCTCAGGAAGTGGGGGAACCACAAAGATGTCATTTTGTCCACGTCCAGGCTGTTAATTAAAGTGTGTTATCAGCCTTGTGACATCAGAATGTTAGGCTAAGGATACGTTAATCATTATTGCACATGTTAGGTGGGCCAGATCTGGTCTGATCTAGTTCTGTGACCCCAGCCTTGTGCTTTTTTTAATTAAGCAGAACTTTGGCAATTTACTAATAGGGAACATAGACAAATTTGATGTGGAAAGCTGCTGTATCAAGACCAGCAGATAGAAAGACCATGATTGAAGAAGGTAAGAACAAGTCAGCTTATTGGGCTGAACTGTATATATTGTCTTCCTATCCATGATGAAAGAATTGGTCAATGGTGAGAGCTCATCTGTTTGAATTTTTACCAACTCATAGGCAGTGCGTAACTGCCTGGCTATATGGTCAGGCAAATTGGCTGTAGAAAACTGCACAATTAAAGGGATACCTGTATGGGCAACAACCTATGAAAAGCACTCTGAAAATTTAAAGGGTACGTCTGAGTAGAGTATGCTGATACTCATCAGAAGAACCCCGTTCCTGGATCAGAAAGTGATTGGAATCAGTAAGTGGACATGTTAGCAATTGGATCTGTGAAATAAGCGGACAGAGTGGTGCTGCAATACAGAGATGAGCTGAATCTAGACACATCCCTCTTATACCCTCTGACGACTAACCAAAATGCTGGTGGTTTGAACCCGCTCAGTCGTGCCTTATGGGGGCAAGGAGGCTTGGTGATCTGCTTCCAGAAAGGTCACAGCCTTGAAAATCCTGTACAGCAGTTCTGCTGTGCACACATGGAGTTACTATGAGTTGGAATCAACTTGATAGTAGCTAACAACAAGAGTAGAACAGATTTATGGAAAATCCATGCATTCATGACATGTTCAGTGTGATAGGGTGTGGGTGGTTGTTGTTAAGTGCCATCGAGTCGGTTTCAACCCATAGCGACCCTGAACAGGGTTTCCAAGGCCATAAATCTTTACGGGAGCAGATCGCCTCATCTTTCTCCTGCAGATCAGCTGGTGGTTTCGAACTGCTGACCTTGCGGGTCTCAGCCCAATTCGTAACCACTACGTGGGTAGGAGGCTGAATATTACTAGGCAATTAAAAGCTTACTGATTTATGAAACAGACATGTAATAGATAAATATAATCTTGTATCGACAAATTGTAAAGGAATGGTGTTGTATTCATCGTCAAAAAGAACATATCCAGATCAGTCATGAGGTACAATGCTGTAAGTGATAGGATAATATCCATGCGCTTACAGGGAAGC
>NW_006408754.1:2826897-2838031 GCF_000296735.1 Chrysochloris asiatica
ATAAGGAAGATCGTAGAAGAATTGATGCCTTTGAGTTGTGGTGTTGGAGGAGAATACTGAAAGTGCCATGGTCTGCCAAAAGAACCAGTAGACCTGTTTTGGAAGAAGTGCAGCCAGAGTGCTCCTTGGAGGCCAGGGTGGCTAAGCTTCGTCCCTCATACTTTGGACATATTGTTCGGAGGAAACAGTCGCTGGAGAAGGATGTCATGCTGAGTAAGGTGGAGGGTCAGAGAAAAAGAGGAAGACCCCTAACGAGATGGTTTGGCCAGGTGGCAGCATTGATGGACTCAAGTGTGGCAGTGGTAGTGAGGTTGGCCCAGGATTGGACATTATTTCGTTCTGCTGTGTATGGGGTCGCAATGAGTCGGTTCTGACTCGATGGCACCTGACAACAACACAATCTTGTTGGGGAAGAGGTTTAGATAAGGAAAGCTTCTGGGGGAAATTAATCTAAATCCTAAGACCTAATGAGAAAGGAGATTGGTTATCCTCCAGCAGGGAAGAAGAAACCTGTGTGAAGTTTCTAAATTGAGTGTCAGTGACATTTTGGTAGAACTGAGTTTTCTTTGAAATGCAGAAGAGATAAAATTTGCCAGTTCTTAACTTACACATTTTACTTATTTTATAGGTAATTTCTGGACAGAAACTCACACGGTTGTTTACATCAAATCAGATATTACCAAGTGAATGCTTGAGCTGCCTTGTAGAGCTACTTGAAGATCCGAACATAAGTGCTCCGCTTATCTTAAGTATTATTAGTTTGCTATCTCAATTAGGTAATTATTTCATTCCTTTTACTTTTTAGAGATGTATGAAGTAATTATTTTTTAAAGAGCAGATTTAGTTGCAGAATCCTTTTGGAGAATAACTCACATTCAAAGTTTTTTTTTTAAATTACAGGTATTATCAGAGCAGTTATGCATTATGAATCTTTTGAAATGAGAATGTTTTATATATTTTTTGAGCATTTGTACATTGTGAATCTCTTGAAACAAGAATATTTTGTGTATTATTTCTTAAACATTTAAGACCAAGATATCTGAAGCATATCAAAGGTTCGGTGTTCTATAGAAAAGAATGTACTTTGGGAAATGCTGACCTTTGAATTTAAAATGAAAAATATATGTGTAATGACAGTGTTAAGGATACTATTTAGAAAAATCATAGCTAGTGATCAGAAACCATACTTTACAGACTATATTGAACTTAGAACTGATGTTGGTATTACTCTTTTCATATTTGCACCCATTGTTATTTTTTAATTTTTCATTTAATAGTCACCTTTCTTTCTCATTTGCATTTTGGGGGATTTTTCTTGGTAAGATTATAAAATTATTACTTATATGAAATTCCAGTGACCCAGAAGCGTTAAAAGAGCTTGTTGTTGTTGTTTGGAAAAACTTTTTATGTCATCCAATATAGTAGCCATAAACCACATGTGTCCTAGTGTGCCACTATCGGATAAGCACTGGATTGCTAACCACATGGTCAGTAATTCAAACCACTGCTCCTTAGAAATAGAGGGTTGTTATGAGTTGGAACCAACTCAGTGACATTTAACAACAACCACATGTGGTTATTGATCACTTGAAATGTTAGTAGAATGAGGAGTGAGATCTTTAGTTTTAGTTCAACTTAATTAAAAGAATTATTTGTGGCTCTTTGTGGTTCTTACTGTGGCTGATTATTTGTGCACTAAACATTGCATATATAAGGAAAATAATGGTATGAGTCTGTCCATCAAAACCAATATTCATCATTTTCACCTCTGGAGATAATATTTCTAAATTGTTTGTGTTTTTCTAGATTTTTTCCTATGCTATAACAGGTAATTTTTGGCCTTTTGATGTTTTTAAGTAAAAAATGGTATCATGGGACAACATGATTTATAACCTGTCTTGTCATTTTTGTTTATTAATAAAATATACCTTACATGTATTTCTATATCAATATCTTTATTATTTTGGAGTCCTGGTGTGGCACTGCAGGATAATGCCAAGGTCAGTTTGAACTGCAAGGTTGACAGTTCAAAACCACTAACCGCTCCTTGGAAACCCTAAGCAGGATCGCTATGGGTCAGAACCAGTTCCATGGCACTTAGCAACAACAACATCTCTATTATAATGGAGTTCTAGGGTGGCACAGTAGGATAAGCACTGGACTGCTAACTACAAGGCTGATGGATCAAATCCACTAGCTGCTCCACTGAAACACTATTGGGGGTCACTTGTGTAGGATTCCTGGTGTGGCACTGTAGGATATGCACTGGACTGCTATTCACAAGGTCGGCAGTTCAAACCCACCAGCTGCTCCTAGGAAACCTTATATAAGGTCGCCATGAGTCAGAACCAACTCAACAGCACTTAACAGCAACATGGGTCACTATGAGTCAAAACTGACTCAGTGGCACTTAACAACAACACCAGCCCTGGTAGTATAGTGCGTTAAGTGTTAGGCTGCAAGTGGTTCATAACCACCAGCAGCTCCACATGAGAAAAATGAGGTTGTCTATTCCCATACAGTAAGGAGCTCTAGTAGCATAGTGGTTACGAATTGGCTGTGAACCACAAGGGCAGCAGTTTGAAACTACCAGCTGCTCCCGTAAAGATTTAGAGCCTCAGAAACCCTGTTCAGGGTTGCTATGGGTCGGAACTGACTTCATGGCACTTAACAACAACAACAATTCCCATAAAGATTTATAGGATTGCTGTGAGTTGGAAGAGGAAGACCTCCCTTTATAGGATTGCTGTGAGTTGGAAGAGGAAGACCTCCCAGTGAGATGGAGTGACACAGTGACAGCAACATTGGACTCAAGTGTAACAACAATTCTGAGGATGGCTCAGAACCGGGTAGTGAGTGGTTCGTTCTTTTGTGCATAGGGTTGCTATGAATCAGAACCAAGTTGATGGCACCTAACGACAACAACATGAGTTGGAATCTTCTCAATAGCAGTGGGTTTCAGGGATTATTTTGGTATTATTTATTTAACCATTCCCCCAATGATAGGCACTTTTGTTTTTTTTTGAGTTTTTGTTTTTGTTTTGTTTTTAAAATCAGTAGTGCTTATGTCTCTGAGTAAATAAATTCTCACTAGGATTTCTAAGTCAGTCTTCAACTTAATTGCTTTCCAAACTAAATTGCTTTCCAAAAAAGTTCTGCCAATTCTGATAATCATCAATAGTTTCTATGAAAATGGCAGTCCCTTCTGACATTTAAGCATAAGACTGGTTTTTAAAGTAATTACCTTAATAGTACAAATTCTATAAATATGTAAAATAAATTTTTTTCCTTGAGATTCATTCCACATAGAGAAATCGTTTGTAAGTTGAAAAAGAGAAAACTCATATCCCCTTTCCTTTTTCCAGCTCATAAAATTTTTGTGATTAAACTTTTGAATTGGAAAATATCAAAACAGTAGCCATATTTAGTTTTTATAGGATAAATTAAATATTAAGTAAATCCTAAAATGTTTATCTTTTAGCTGTATGTGATAGATTGTATATGAAAATGATGTATTTTTTGTCATTTGATTTAAAGCTTTAGATAATGAAACTAAAGATTGTCTTCAGAATGCATACAATCTGAATAGTGTGCTGGCTGGAGTAGTTTGTCGGAGCAGTGCTTGCCACAACGATTCAGTATTTTTACAGGTACAGACACCTTACAGTGCTTCATTACTTACCACCTGGTTTTCTCCTTATTTTTAGAACAAAATTGATAATGTCTTATAAACTGTCAACTAGTAGTACATATGTTGACATAGCACTATATTATCTGGCACAGTTATGAATAAAATTAAAAAATAATAGAAGCTAGTAGCACTGTAGGATCAGCACTGGCTTGCTAACCACAAGGTTGGCAGTTCAAACCCACCAGCCACTCCACAGAAGCCCCAGCTAGTTATGATTTGGTGGCACTGTAGGATAAGCACTGGGATGGTAACCACAAGGTTGACACTTCAAACCACCAGCCACTCCGAGGGAAAAAGTTGGGGCTGTCCGATCCTGTAAAGATTGTTGTTGTTGTTGTTTTGTGCCGTGGAGTTGGTTCCGACTTATAGTGACCCTGTACAGGGTTTCTGAGGCTGTAAATCTTTATGGGAGCAGAAAGCCTCATCTTTCTCCCACCGAACAGCTGGTAGTTTCGAACTGCTGACTGTGAGATTGGCAGCCCGATTCGTAACCAATACGCTACTAGAGCTCCTTTTAAAGATTAGCAATCTCAAAAACCCTATATAGGGTTGCTGTGAATATGAGTTGACTCTGTGGCAGTGGTTGTTTAATATTCTTTTAAAAGGGAAGCTAATCCACATTTAGCACCATTATTGAAGAAAACCAAATCTACATCATAACTACTTGGACACTTATAATCATAGATATCTGTGCCTTGAAATGTAAACTATTCATATTAAAATTATAATTGAGCTGCTGTCTAGTATCAATCTGTTTAGGAAGCATAACAAAAAGCAAAATGAGGCCATACACAGTGTTACTGAAAACCTAAAATTCAGTTGATAGACATGCAATTTTAGAGATAGTAAAATTAATAGCATATAGTGTTTTTCAACCTGTATACAAGACGTTTAAGTGCACCGAATTTATGGCAAGATATATTGGAGTAGAATGTATAGAAATATGTGAATCAGGAGAAGAACATTAAGTAGTCTTTTTACTTGGTGTTTCTTTTGTTTATAAAGATAGAAACACTTAAGAAATAGAAAAGTTGTTAGCCTAAACTGTCTCAGAAAATGATGACATGCTCAGAATATGCACTATAGTTTGTTCTTGTGAGTAGGCAATATGTTCTTAATGTGTTTACATTAATAACTTTTATTATTTTCAGTGCATTCAACTTCTGCAGAGGTTAACATATAACATCAAAATTTTCCATTCTGGTGCCAATATAGATGAGTTAATTACATTTCTGATAGATCACATGTGAGTATGCAATTTCATTACGTAAACATGAAATAATCAGTTTGTTTTCAAGTAAAAGGCATTAAATTTGTCTTAGATAAATTTTCAACTTTTTAAACTGTGTAAGACTGATTTTTGTTGTTCCTCTTAATAAAATCAGGATTAAATGTGAAGAAGTTATATGTTAATTTTCATAACAAAAGTTTATTAAGTGAACTGTTTGGGGCCAAAATAATGGTTATTGAAACTGAACATTGTTAATTTTCTTACTAAGAGAAATTTACTGATGAAGTAGCACATGGTCACTCTGACAGTTATTTCCATATTTCTGATGCAGTTAAGTAACCCTGGTGGTGCAGTGGTGTACCGGGATGCTAACTGCAAGCTTGGTAGTTCAAACCCATCAGCTAGCTGCAAGGGAGAAAAGGTCTGCTCCCATAAAGAGTTACCATCTCAGGAACCCCTATGAAGCAGTTCTGCTCTGCCCTAGAGAGGGTCACTGTGAGTCTAATCCACTCCATGGCAGTGGGTATGAGACAATTGAATGAGACTATTTGTATTCAGAATCTAAAATGAATAATCTTATTTAATGTAGTAGATTTTTTAAATTTGCATCTTAGGAATGTTTACTTTTTTGTTTATAGAAAAAATTGTAAAGTATAAATTACTGTATCATTTTGAGTAGATTAAAAATCTAATGCTTTTCCTTTTATTATATACATAAAACTAAAACAACAGTCAGTCTTCTGAAGATGAGTTAACTATGCCTTGTCTGGGATTATTGGCAAATCTCTGTCGACACAATATTTCTGTTCAAACTCATATAAAGACTTTGGTAAGATGCTTATTTTTAAATGTTTCTTACTTGTTTAGTGGTGGATTCTATACTTATAGAAAATTTTATCCATATTGTTCCTAAGGATTCTCATGTTTAGTCTAACTGGACCTTCAAAGATTATGAAGAATGAGATTGGCATATAAATACAGCCTTTTTATCTGCTGTATTTAAAGGTCATAAGGAGTAATACAGATGTTAAATTCTAAAAGTTATGTCTTCATAACATCCCATTTCTTGTCACACTGAATGATATTAAAGAATGCTAAATTGTTTTGTTCTTAATAGACAGGAGGTACATCACTAGCAATTTATCCCATTTACCTCAGTCTTTTGTTTCCACAAAATCAATAACAACTGCACCAAAAAGATTGTTGAATAAGTGCCTATGCGTTAAAGGAGCCCTATAGTGCTTGGTGGTATAGTGGTAAAAACATTGGGTTGCTAAGCAAAGGTCAGCTTTGGAACGTGCCAACTACTCTTCTCCACTCTGCTGGAGAAAGATAGACTGTTTGCTCCTGCATAAATCCTGTAGAGCAGTTCTACTCTGTCCTATAGGATCTCTCTGAGTCAAAATTGATTATACAGTAGTGTGTTTGGTTTATCAGCAAGCAATGTATGAAAGAACCCATCTTGGCTTTTCCCTGAAATGATGCTTTAAATTTAAATGATAATCAACAAGGATGATAAAGCTAACATGTGTAACACAAAATAATTCTCTAGTTTTGTCAGTATTTTGCTTTTTACCATAATTATAAGGTTCCTCATTGTGCTTCCTTTATCCTAACTTAAAAGAAATCTAAATAACTTGTCTTGTAGTGTTTAAGGTAGATCTTCAATTTCCACTTCCCAGTTGTTCCTTTTAAACTATTAGAATTGCCACCCAGATTTACTGTCAGTGTATTATGTATTTTAAAATGGTGAAACTTGGCAACATTTTATCTTACACTCATTTAGGCACATTAACTAAGTTATATATTTACATAAATGCTTTTTGTTTATAACAGCTTTTAAGATTTTGCTTGTCTTCAATAAAGATAAACATACACTTAAAAGCTTTGTCATCCTGTGACTTTCTTGGAGCACTGTAAGACATCTTTTGAAAGTTACAATTTTTTTTTAATAGAATTGCTTATGGTGTTTGCTAACAATTTACCAAATTTTAAGCCCAATTTAAAATTCATTCTTTTTTTTTTCCTTCCTCAGAATAATGTGAAATCTTTTTATCGAACTCTTATAACCTACTTGGCTCATAGTAGTTTGACTGTGGTTGTATTTGCTCTTTCGATACTATCCAGTTTGACATTAAATGAAGAGGTTGGGGAAAAGGTAAATATGGTTTACTACATTATCTATGAAGGTATTTTGAGTGTATAATTTCTAATATTTTAAAAGTTATTGAGGCCTTTTGTTACATGTTTAAATGGTGTCAGATTCAACTTTTATTTTTTACTTTTTTGTAATTTTTCTATAATTTGTTTTTAAGCTGTTCCACGCTCGAAACATTCATCAGACTTTTCAGTTAATTTTTAACATTCTCGTAAACGGTGATGGCACACTAACTAGAAAGTATTCGGTTGACCTGCTAATGGATCTCCTTAAAAACCCCAAAATTGCTGATTATCTTACCAGGTATGATCCTTTGGTAACTTTAGAACTTTTTTTTTTTAATGTTTTATTGTGAATTATGTGATAGTTTACATGGGAGAACATTAGTTTTACATTCATCCTATCTTATATCGTTTAATTGCCATGGTACAATCCCCTCCATGCATCATCAACTAACCAAAGGGTACACCCTGCAAACTTGGTATATTGTATTTTCTTTCTCATTTGTTTCCAGGAACTTTGTGAATTCACATTTAATTTCTTCTACTACCCAGTTACTTTCAGCAAGGTGTTTTTTCAGTTTCCATGTATTTAACTGCGTTTCCTTGGTCTTCCTATTGTTGATTTCTAATTTGATAGCATTGTGGTCTGAGAAGATGTTTGTAGTATTTTGATATTTTGAAATTTATGGAGATTTGTTTTGTGGCCTAATACATGGTCTATTCTGGAGAATGTTCCATGTGCACTGGAAAAGAATGTGTATTGTGCAGTTGTTGGATTGAATGCTTTATACACATCTATGAGATCCAGTTGTCTGATTGTGTTGTTTACTTCTTCTGTGTCTTTGTTAAGTTTCTTTCTGGTTGTTCTATCCATTTTTGAAAGTGGTGTATTAAAATCACCCATTATTATTATTGATTAACCTATTTCTTTCTTCAAATCTATTAGAGTTTTCTTTATGTATTTTGGAGCTCTTTCATTTGGGAGCATAGATATTTATTAGGGTTATGTCATCTTGTTCAGTTGTCCCTTTAATCATGGGATAATGTCCATTTTATCTATTATGGTGGTTTTTGCCTTAAAGTTTATTTTATCAGAGATTAGTACTGCCACTCCTGTTCTTTTTTGATTGCAATTAGCTTGGTATATTTTTCCATCCTTTGACTTTTAATCTGCTTTTATCTCTATGTGTGAGATGTGTCTCTTGCAAACAGCATATTAAAGGATCTTGTGTTCTTATATATTCTGCCCCCCCCCCAGTCTGTTAACAGGTGCATTTAATCTGTTTACATTCAGTGTAATTATCAATAGTTATGGATTAATTGCTGCCATTATGTTTGTTTTTTGTGGTGTTGCTTTCTTTGTTCTGTATGTCATCCTTTGTTGAGTTCATGCTTTTTGTGTTCTTTCTTGTGAGTTTCCTTTCAGTTTTAATGTTTCCGTGTTCTTGGATTTTCACTTTCTTGGTGTGTTGTGAAGTGTTAATTTTCTTTGAGTTTGCCTTATAGTCCATTAACTTTTCTCTTCATTTAGTGCAGTCTATTTTATCCTGTAACCTACCTGACTTTCTAACCATCTGGATCTCTGTTCTTACATGTTTATCTTCTTTTACATTGTAATTGTTTTGATCATAGACCTCCCAGATTCTCTGTTTGTTCTTATAGTTTTGTTCTTTTCTTGACTCCTCCTTCTGTCCATTTAATTCTGGGAGGTGCTACCACGTGTGTCAATCTCTGGTTGTTATTGTTGGTTCTCAGTCCACAAACCTCCCTTTAGTATGTTTAGTAATGCAGGGTTGGTTTTGACAAAATCCCTTAGCTTCTGTTTATCATGGGATATTTTGATTACACCATCGTATTTGATTGATAGCTTTGCTGAATAAAGGATTCTTGGGTGGCAATTTTTTTCTTTCATGGTTTTATATATGTCTCCCCATTGCCCTTTTGCTTGTATGGTTTCTGCTGAGAACTCTTAGCTTAATCTGACTTGCTTGCCTTTGTATATAACATTTCTGTTTTCTCTAGCTGCTTTCAGGAGTGTCTCCTTATCTTTGATTTTTGAGAACTTGATTATGTTATGTCTCAGTGATTTTCTTTTGGGGTCTATCCTTCCTGGGGTTCATTGAGATTCCTGAATGTTTTATCTTTTCAATTTCATGATAACAGATCCAAAGTATATGAGATGAAATCTTGTTATCCTCATTTCTCAGGTACATTCTGGTTGGACTTTTAATACAGATTTGTTTGTTTTTCTGGCAATGAATGATACTTTCAATATTCTTTGCCAGCATTATAATTCAAATGCATCATTTCTTGTGTAGTCTTCCTTATTCACTGTTCAGCTTTCACATGAATATGAAGTAGTTGAAACATAACTTGGATCAGGTGCACTTTAGTCCTCAAAGTGATATTTGTTTTTAACACTTAAAAGAGAGCTTTTGCAGCACATTTACCTGATTCAATAAAATTTTTGATTTCTTGATTGCTGCTTCTATAAGCATTGATTGTAGGTCCAAGTAAAATGAAATCCTTGGCAGCTTCAATATTATTACTGCAACCATATATCCATTTTTAAATCTATGACTTGTAATTGTATTCAAGATTAATATCAAAATTCTCACAATTGCCTTTCAAAACCTTGGCCTTAGAGACCTCTCAGGCTTAATTCTTCACATTTCTAATCTCATGTCCTTTTTCTAATCATTATCAGAAAATTAATAGACTTAACTTCATTAGATCCTTTTTTTGTAACTCTGTGTTGTCTCCTCTCATTTCCACTAGATTAAGCTTTCCCCATTTTATATGGCGGTGGTGGTGATTGTGTGCCCGACCCTCTATAGGGTTTCCAAGACTAGATCTTTACAGGAGCAGAGTGCCTCATCTTATTTCTGTGGAGTGACTGGTAGATTCGAAGTGCAGACCTTTGGGTTAGCATCCCAACATGTACTCCACTATGCTACAAGGGCTCCTTCCCATCTTATATAAAACTCTTTAAACTTAAAACTCAAGTCTGAGAATCTCACCCAACCACACCTGCTTTGCCAAGTATTGGTTTGGTACCGATCCTCTTTCCACATCTACTCCTACGTACCTCTGTCTTAGTGTTGTGTTGTGTTTGGCATTGCATTCTGTTATCACCTGTCTTTTTGCCTCCATCCTAAAACTTGGAACTCTCAAATTTGGGATACACCATTCATAGAGAGCATAATGCATAATAAGCAACTGCCTAATTCATTAGATTGCCTCTGTGTACTTCGAAATTTTTTTTTTTTGAAGTTTTTATTGTGAATTATGTGGGTTTATATGGGAGAACATCAGCTTCACATTCATCCTATCGTATTTCATTTCATTCAGTGGTTATAACCCCGTCCATGCTTCATCAAATAACCAAAGGATACACCCCACAGGCCGGCCCCCTGGCTGTCAGCACACAGCCCCTCTTGCTCCCTGATTCCCATGTCCCAAGCCACTCCATCTGTCCTCGTCATTATCTCTGTCTCCATGCCTGGCTTTACAGCCATTCTGGGTAGGGTCACGCTCTCCACTCTTCTCACTTGGTGGTCCCAGGGACCTCCGCTCGTAGGCTGCAAAATCAATCACTCCCCTCGTTTTTTCAAAAAACATCTACCTTTACATTTCCGGCCCTCACAGTCAATCCTGATGGCAGTTATTAACTGTTGTATCACAAGAGTCTTATACCCATTTCCTTTTGCCCATCTCCCCTCATTTCATATCAGCTGAACGCTTCATTCTCCACTCTAGTCCTCTGTGGCCATATCACTGCCTCTGGGCCCAGGAGTCCCTGGGTCTTGCTGTAACTGCTGGCTATTCAGGTCTCCTCCCGGGTTCATAGGAGTCTGTTAGATGTGGTCGATCTTAGATCCCAACTTCATTGTTGTTTTTTCCCCCTCGTCCCCTTGTCAGTAACCAATGTGGTCATCAGCCAGATCTGCATGCCTGCTCGTGTATTCCCCTTGAGTCTTAGTCTTGCAAGGGAGTTTGCTCTGAGGGGACCCGACCATGTGCCTTTTTGGCTCCTGGGCAAACAGCTTACT
>NW_006408754.1:2838525-2839430 GCF_000296735.1 Chrysochloris asiatica
TGTTCTCCCATCCACCTTGTTCTTCTATCCTCCTTCCCCTTCTTGTGTATTGCCCACCCTGCACCCCCAGCACCCAAACTATCCTGTGTCTATTCCCTACCCTGTGCTCTTATCTTCCCCTCCCTTCCTCTGCTCATCTCATCCCATACATCCCAATGATCAGCAATTATATCTGTAGTATGTTGTTGTTTTTTTCCCCTTTTTGATGGGTTATTTTTCTTAAGTCTTTTACAATAATGGTCTTTTGCAGTATTTCTCCTTTAGTGAATGACTAATTCACTCAGCATAACGTCCTCAAGGTTCATCCATATTATGCTTTGGCTTGCAGCTTCCTTGTTCTTCAAGGTAGCATAGTATTCCATTGTATGTACCAAAGTTTGTTTATCCATTCTTCAATTGAAGGACATTTAGGCTGTCTCCATCTTTTTGTTATTGTAAATAGTGCTGCTATGAACATTGGTGTGCATATATCTACTCGTGCTATGGCTCGTATTTCTTGTGGGTAAATAACAAGTAGAGGCATTGCTGGATCATAAGGTATTTCTAGTTCCAACCTTCTGAGGAAGTGTCATATTGCTTTCCAGAGTGGTTGGACCATTTTGTAATCCCACCAACAATGCAGGAGGGTCCCAGTCTTTCTTTATCCTCTCCAGCATTTATTGTCTTCTACTCTTTTAATCTTTGCTGTTATTACTGGTGTGAGGTGATAGCTTAATTGTTGTTTTGACTTGCATATCTGTGATGGCTAGTGATCGTGAGCATTTCTTCTTATGTTTGTTGGCTGCCCGCATCTCCTCCTTGGTGAAGTGTCTGTTCATTTCCTGTGCTTATTTTTTAATTGGGTTATTTGTCTTTTTCTTGTAGAAGTGTTGTAGTTTCCTATATGTTTTAGAAATGAGTCCCTT
>NW_006408754.1:2840751-2856738 GCF_000296735.1 Chrysochloris asiatica
GGATTACGTTGATTGTTTTTCTGATATTGAACCATCCTTGCATCCCTTTTATGAAACCCACTTGGTCATGGTGTATTATTTTTTTGATGTGCTGTTGGATTCTGTTGGCTAGGATTTTGTTGAGAATTTTTGCATCTGTGTTCATGAGGGATATTGGTCTATAGTTTTCTTTTTTAGTGATGTCCTTCCCTGATTTTGGTATGAGGTTTATGCTTGCTTCATAAAAAGTATTAGGGAGTTTTCCATCCTCTTCTATATTCTGGAATAATTTGAGTAGAATTGGTGATAGTTCTTCTCTGAATGCTTGGTAGAAGTCACCTGTGAAGCCATCTGGGCCTGCACTTCTTTGGGTTGGGAGTTTTTTGATGACCTGATCAATTTATTCTTTTGTTATGGGTCTGTTCAAGCTTTCTACTCCACTCTGAGTAAGTTTAGGTAGGTCGTGTTTTTCTAGACATATATTCATGTCTTCTAAGTTTTCTAATTTGTTGGAGTTCAACTCTTCATAATATTCTGTTATTATCCTTTTGATTTCCATTGGTTCCGTTGTGACATCGCCCATGTAGTTTCTAATGCGAGTTATTTGTGTCCTCTCCCTCTTTCTTTTGTTACTTTTGCCAATGGTTTGTCAATTTTATTAATCCTTTCAAAGAACCAACTTCTTGTCCTGTTGATTTTTTTTCTGTAGTTTTTCTGTATTCATCTCTTTTATTTCTGCTCTTATCTTTGTTATTTCTTTTCATTTGGTGACTGTAAGTTCCCTCTGCTGGTCCATTTCTAATTGTTGGAGATGCTGTGTTAATGTGTTAATTTTGGTTGTTTCCTCTTTTTGGATGTGCACATTTATTGCAATAAATTATCCTCTCAGCACCGTTTCACCATGTCCCAAAGATTTTGCTATGTTGTGTTTTGTTTCTCATTTGTTTCTAGGAATTTTGTGAGTTAATGTTTAATTTCTTTTATTATCCAGTCACTTTTCAGCATGGTGTTATTCAGTTTCCATATGTTAAACTTTATTTCCTTAGTCTTCTTATTGTTTCTAGTTTTATGGCATTGTGGTCTGAAAAGATGCTTTGTAGTATTTTTGATGTTTGTAAATTTATGGAGGCTTGCTTTGTGACCTAACACGTGGTCAATTCTGGAAAATGTTTCATGTGCACTGGAGAAGAATACATACTGTGTTGGTGTGGGTTGGATGTTCTGTACACATCTATGCGGTCAATTTAAGAGAATCTATTGTATCCTGTAATCTACTTGACATCCTTACCACCTGGATATCTGTTGCTACGTTTATCCCTTCTTTGACAATGTTATAATTTTGATCTTCAGTTGACCTCCCAACTCCATTGAAGTCATTGTTGTAGTTTTGTTCTTTTCTGGACTCTGCTATCTGTCGACCAAGTTCCAGGTGATGTTGCTGCGCCTGTCAGTCTCTGGTTGTTTTCTGCTCTTGTTGGTTTTCAGTCCAAAGAAGTCCCTTTACGATGTTTTGAAGTGCTGGATTGGTTTTGATAAAATCTGTTAGATTCTGTTTATCCTGGAACGTTTTGATTGCAATGGATATTTGCAAATGGATATTTGATTGAGAGTTTTGCTGGATAGACAATTCTTGGTTGGCAGGTTTTTTCTTTTAGGGTTTTATATATGTCTCCCCATTGCCTTCTTGCCTGCATGGTTTGTTCTGAATAGTCAGAGCTTAATCTGATTTGCTTGCCTTTTATACGTGACACTTCTCTTCTTTCTGGCTGCTTTTAGGAATCTCTCCTTGTCTTTGATTTTGGAGAGCTTGATTATTATATGTTTTGGTGACTTTCTTTTGGGGTCTATCCTTCCTGGGGTACATTCAGCTCTTGAATGTTTATCTTCTCATCTTTCAAGATGTTAGGGAAATTTTCTTCCAGAAGCTTGTCAACTGTTTCCTCTGTGGACTTCTCTGATTTTCCTGTTCTGGAATGCCAGTCATTCTTAAGTTGTTCTTCTTCATGTTATCCAGCATGAATCTCAGACTCTCTCCAGATTTTTTTATCCTTTCTTCAGCTTGCTCTTCTATCTTAGCAGAATTGAGAGATTTGTCTTCCAGCTTGCTCGTTCTGGCTTCCTTCTGTTCTGTTCCTTTCCCCTTTCAGTGTATTGTCCATTTCTGATATTTTATTAATCATCTGGACCTCTTTTTGCAGGTTTTGAATTGTTTCCAATGTTGTATCCATCTTGTTTGATTTCTCTTATAGTACTTTCCTGACTTCTTCCTTGTTTTCCTCCACCCCTTTTTGGAGCATTTGAATTTGTTTCCATATCATTCTTCTGAATTCTTTCTCAGGCAAATCCAAAACCTGCTCTTCCTCTTCTGGGGAGCCTTTGTCTCCAGCGCATTTGTCTCAGTTACTCTTTTCTGTTTTGGGACATGTTTTGAGATCGTTTGTTATATTTGAGACCTTTTGTTTGTCATTTCCTGTAGTTGTGTGGGTTTTTTACTGCTTAAATGGATATTTGTTGTTGTGTTATTAAGCTTACTGGTGTCTCCTGGTATATATGATCAGGAGATAGGCTTTCCGTTTAGCAGCTGTTATTGGCTCTTGTCTCAATGGTGGAATATTATGGGGTATGCTTGTAGCTTGGCTATAATTGGCCACAATTGCTGTCTCTTCTTGGGTAACATAGGGAGAAAAAGCTCCTACCACCAGAAAAAAATGTGTGATCAAAAAGCCCAAAAGTAGAAGCAATATAAAAGCAGAGACAAGAATCTCCACTTTGAAACAAAAATAAAATATTGTGTGTGCACCGTAGAAGCCTCCAGTAGTGGGCTGGGGTATCCACTCACTCAGGCCCCTCCTGTAGTCACCACCACTATTTTTATTTCTGAAGGTCAGTTAACTTTCTACGTGTGCACAGTGTAATCCTTAAAATAGTTGTGTCTTTCAATGTTGAGGTATTACAGATTGTTAATATGGTTTGTCTATCAGGCCAAATCTGCTTTTTTTCCTTTCTGGATAGACAGGGGTTAATGGTCCCGCACCAGTTAACTTTAGGGCTGGGACCCACAGGCAAAAGTCAAAAGCAGCAGCCAAAGATGTTCCCCTTGGACCGATGGGGCTCCTTTTCTCTGTGCTGTGGGAAAGCTGTGGTCTCATGCTGGACTTTTTGGAGGTGCGCACCCACCCACCTGAATGTGTCCTGTTTGGGCAAAGCAGGCACAAACAGGGAAGAGGAGGGGAAAAAAAAAAACCATGTAGAATCCCGCCACACCTCCTTTTGCAAATGTCACTTCACTGCTTTTAGAGCAGGTTCCCTGTGATGGTCTGTCTGTAGTCCTGCCCTCTGAATTCCGCCCAGGCGGGATGACTGCAGAGGGAGTCTCCTGCTGACCAATTTCTAAAACGCAATGTTTTCTTTTATACCGTGATTTTTCCACTGGCGGTTATGGGAAACTGACACCCTGACCCTTATGCTAGATCCAGAGCTCTGGTGCATTTTTGTGAGAGCCTTGTCTCTGGGTTTTCAGCCCCTCCCCTATGGTGCCTGTCCTACCTGACCTGCTCTGCCACCGCCAAGCAGAAGTCATGTCCTTTGAATTTTACAGTCTGAATATCCCCTTAAAAAGCAATTGAAGTACTGAAAGTTTCAGTGATTTATTTATCACCACTTGAGTCATTTTTCACTGTTCACTAACTGACAGGACCAACTTATGTATACCATGGTGGTAGGGTGTGTTTCTAATTTTAAGTATAAACTTTACAAAGACTGTATTCTATATAGAATACCCAAATAAATAGATGATAGCAAATGTACTTAAAATTTCTATTTATATTAAAGGTACATATCTTTTTTGTGTATCAGTTACCATATTACCTTTTACTTTCTACTAGATATGAGCACTTTTCTTCATGCCTTAATCAGGTACTAGGTCTTCTTAATGGGAAGGATCCTGATTCTTCTTTAAAGGTATGTGGAAATACAACATTTTGTTTCATTTTGAACTTATAAAAAGTGATAAAGTACAGAAAAACATTAAGTACCGTTGCTCTCTGAATTTTCACAAACTGAACAAAATTATATAGCAAGTACTAAGATCAGGAAACAGCATGACCAGAACCCTAGAAGCCTAGAAAACCTTCTTATGTTCCCTTTAGTCACTACCCACCCCTTCACATTTCTCACCTTCAATAAGGATAACCACTATCCAAAGTTCAATAGTATTTTTTTCCCCTTGTTTTTTGAACCTCATGTGAATAAAATATTTTAGAGTGTTATCTAGAGTCTTTTGTTCAACATTATGTTAGATCCATCCATGTTTATTTCTTCAGTTGATGGATGTATATTGGCTATTATGAAATTCTGGCTTTTAGCATTTTCTGCCTGACTTTTCATTGAGTTCATGTTTCCCTTGGGTATAAACCTAGCTGTGAAATTATTGAGGTATGTGTTTGTTCAGGAGGTACCATGAAACTGTTTTCTAAAGGAGTTATACCAGTTAATAAAGATTTCAATTGCTCTGTCTTGTTCATACTTGGTAATTTTCATGTTTTCTTTTTTAGTCATTCTACTGGTTATATAACAGTATTGCATTATAATATAAATTAGTATTTTAATGCACAGTGAAGTTAAATATCATGTATAATATTTATTGGCCAGGTGATATCCCATTTGGCGATGTATCTGCCTTTTCCATTTGTCTATTGTGCTATCTTTTGCTTATTTATATGTGAGAGTTATTTTAGAAAAATTCCTTTGTCATACATGTGTCTCATACACACAGAATATCCGATTCTGTTCTGTAAGTTTTCTTTTCACTCTTTATGTTATCTTAATTTTAATATAGCTTCTTTTATCAGTCATCCTGTTTGGATTGGTACTTTTTGTATTTCATTTAAGAATTCTGGGCTCACTCCAAGATCACCAAGGTAGATGCCCATTGTTTTCTTATAAAAGCTTTATAGTTCTACCTTTTACATTCGCTATGAGTTGGAACTGATTCAGTGGGTTATTTGAAGTGAAGTAGAACTCATCACATTGTCAGGCCAGATTTTATCCTATAAATTTTTACAAAATAAAAATGTTAGAATGGCTTTGAACTACCCTTCTGTAACAGTGAATCTAGACAACAAATGCAGACCATTTACACCACCCAGGAATCTTGTAAAACATGATTGTTGTTGTTGATATGTGTTGTTGAGTCAGTTCGTACTCATAGAGACCCTGTAAAGGGTTTCTTTACTGCTGATCATAGTGCCGCGCCAGGAGTCCTTAGAAGAAGGTAGAAGAATTGAAATAGTATGGAGTTTATTATCTGTTTTCTTTTTTTTATAGTTTATTACTTGCCATTTTTCATAAGGTGGAGTACTTGGATAATATTTTCTAAATGTTTTTGTACCAAAGAATATCCAAAATTTCTCTTATGTGTAATAAGAGAACTATGCTTAATCACTATTTCAATAGATCTTTGTAGATTGACTAAAGATAGGTAATAGGAGTGCTAAATAAAAATTATTAGAATACAAAGTATATACAGCAAGGGGAAAATATAATAATATTGAGCTAAACGTATTAGACTAGCTAAGGAGCTCAGGGAAGACAAAAGAGTAGAAGCATTACAAAGTGTCATGCTGACAGAAAACCTAAAAGTATGGGAAAGTAAAGTATTAATTCATAGATATTGAGAGCAGTGAAAGCAAAAGGCACCTTGGTGTAGGGGAAAAGAGATAACTTATATGGCAGTGCAGTGGCTCCTTATAATAAGTACTGGACTGTGAACCACAAGGTCCACAGTTTGAGCACACCATAAAAAGCTTAGAAAACCTTATAGAGGTTGGCTAAGAGACAGAACTGACTCGAAGGCACTAAACAAAACAGCATTTTTTATAGCGTACTAGACAAATATGTTTAATTATAAGGCCAGTGTAACCTTAATGTCAAAATTTGACAAGGATGGTATAAAGAAGGAAAATATTGACCAGTCTCTTTCATAGATGCAAAATTCTACATAAAATATTAGCAAATCAGAGCCCAAAACCCACTGCCATGGAGTTCATGCCAACTCATGGCAACCCTGTACAGTGTTTTTGAAGCTGTAAATCTTTACAGGAGCAGAAAGCCTCGTCTTTTTCCTATAGAGTAGCTGGTGGGCTTTAACTGCAAACCGTGCAGTTCAGAGGCCAATGCTTTTCCAATAGCTACAGTGATATTGGGTCACTTTGTTGTTGTTAAGTGCCATCGAGTCGGTTCTGACCCGTAGCACCCTGTATAGGGTTTCCAAGAAGCAGCTGGTGAGCTTGAACCACCATCCTTGCAGTTCAAACAGCTTTGCAGTCTGGTGCATTAACCCACAGCGCCACACCAGGACTTATTCCAGGAATCCCAGGGTGATTTATCATTCTGGTTTAGCCTCACAGAATAGTACAGGTAAATCATATTATCTCATTAAAGACAGAGAGCGCATTTGATAACATTTAGTACTCATTCATGATAAAGATTATAAAAGTAGGAATACATAGAAACTTTCTCTATCTGTTAGAGTAACTACCCAAACCTATAACACCATTGTATTTAATGGCAATTATTAAAAGCTTTCCCCAGACCATGAGTAAGAGAAGGATGTCATTATCACCAGTTGGGTTTGTTCATCACTATTGGTGGTGCCAATCAATCCAACATTTTAAGAAAAATGAGTAAAGAACATAGTAATTGCAAAAGAAGTAAAACTCATTCAGATTAAACTTGAGATTTATTAAACAATGAAGCTTTTAGATGAATCACCTAGAATATCTTCATAACTTGGGGATAGACACAGGTTTTCTTAAACAGAACACAAAAACACTAGTCTTAAAGGAAAAAAAAAATAGGATAAATTGGGCTTAATTAAAATTTCTTCTGTTCATAAGACTGCCAGTAAAAGAGTGAAAAGGCAACTCAGAATAGACAGATACCCACAATACAACGTTTAACAAAGGAATCCTGTCCAAATGTGTTTATGTATCTTAAAAACATAACACATCAGAAAAAAACCTGATAATCCAGTAGATAACCTGACTGAAAAACGTCAGTTGGTTAATAAACATGAGATTGTTGCTTAACTTCATTAATCTTTGAGGCAATATTAATTTAAACAGTAGTGCAATACAATTAAGCAGCCATGTGTACTAGAATAGAACTGTGCTTCATAGGTTTTTTAATGACTTGCTTTTTCAGAAGCAGATCACTAGGTTTTTGTTCCAAGTGGACTTTGTGGACTCAGAAAAGCTCCAACCCTTTGGTTAGCGCCTAAGCGTACCACCCAGGGACTCCTACTAGATGGTTAACATATTAAGTATAGAAAAGAATGTAGTATATCTGTTGCACTCATACATTACTGATGGGACTGAAAATTGCTACATCTACTGGCTGTATTTATTAATGCTGAATATATGCGTACACTCTGACCCAGCAATTCCACTCATAGTGTTTACGTCAAAGAAATGCATACATATATATGTTCACCAAAAGACTTACAAACCGTTAATAGTAATACTTCTCCTCATAACCCTAAACTGGAAAGAAACCAGTGTCTGTCAGCAGTGATGATGGTGGTGTGCTGTGGAGTTGGTTCCGACTTTTAGTGACCCTGTATAGGGTTTCTGAGTCTGTAAATCGTTATGGGAGCAGAAAACCTGATCTGATCCTTCTCCCACAGAATGACTGTTAATTTCGAACTGCTGATCTTGAGGTTAGCAGCCCAACTCGTAACCACTATGCTACCAGAGCTCCTTGTCTATCAATAGTAGAATGGATAAGTAAACCATAGTATACTGGAAAGGAGTCCTGGTGTGGCACTTTGGGTTAATGCACTAGACTGCAAAGCCGTTTGAACTGGCAGGTCGGTGGTTCAAGCTCACCAGCTGCTCAGAAACCCAATACAGGGTCGCTATGGGTCAGAATCGACTCAACGGCACTTAACAATACTGGAAAGGAATCCTGATGTAGCGCTGTAGGATAAGCACTGGGCGTCTGACCTCAAGGTTAGCTGTTCAAAACCACTAGCTGCTCTTCAGAAACACTATACAGGGTCTCTGTGAGTCAGAACTAACTCCAAGGCACTTAGTTCAAAACAGTATATTAGAACACTACACAGCAATGTGTTTGAATGAACTAGAACTACATGCAATATGGGTGAGTCTCATGTAACGGTAAGCAAAAGAAGCTACACATAATAAAAGTGTACATCAGGACTCTATGTAAAGTTACATTTGAGTTTCATTGTATAAATTGGAAGGCTGATTCAAAAATTTCTATGTAAATGATAGGTCCAAGAATAGCGAAGACAGATTTAATCTAAGGTGTCAGAAGTCGGGTATGGGAGGGGAGTGGTAGTGTGTTTGTAGTTGGGACCTTGTCTAGTACTAGGGGTTCCTAAGGTGCTAGTGGATTTTCTGAGCTGGTTGCCAGTTACACCAGTGTATTCATTTTGAAAATCCATGTACCTTTACACTAATGATTGCTCAGTTTAGTTTTGTGTTTCTGTTGTACTTCAGTTAAGTATACATGAGAAAGTGTGTATATATATGTTTGTGTGTGAATTACTCATCTATGGTAGGATATATAAGAGGCTGGTAACATAACTTTCCTTCAGGGAGAGTAATAACTAGCAGTCATGGTAGTACCTTTGACTTTGGAACCCTGCACATATGTTGCCTATTCAAAAATAAGTACTAGAAATTATATTTTAAAAATAGATCAAAGATTGGTGTCATTTTAAAAATAAATGTTAATGAACTAAATTCTGTTAAAACCAGGTACTTTCCCAATTATAAGGAGCCCAGGTAGTAGTGTAGTGGATTAGGAACAGGGCTGCTAACCCCAAGAGCAGTAGTGTTTGAATGTACCACTTGCTCCACTGGAGAAAGATGAGGCTTTCTGCTCCCATAAACGTTTATAGCCTTGGGAACCCTATATAGGGTTTCTGAGTCAGAACTGACTTGGTGGCATACAGCCACCACCATTAGAACCATTCCAATTATATTTCCTTTACATGAAACAGTAATAAAGAGGTAGAAAATGATTGGCTAGACAAGGAGATATCAAGAAAATGCGAACAAAATTATAGGTTGATAGTATATGCTGTGGTATACTACCTAACAGAATAAGGCCCAATTCATGAATTAGAGAAGAAATGGAGAGGCAAGTAGTCATTAAGGTGCATAATGCAACAGTGTACACATTTAGTATGGAAATATTCATCTTCAACATTTAAAGCTTTGGAATACCACTTTTAAATTTTACCCTAAAGTTGTTATAGTTGTTGTTTGTTGTTGGTAAGTGCCATCAAGTCATTTCTGACTTATAGCAGCCCTATATAGGGTTTCAAAGGAGCCAGCTGGTGGGCTTGAACTGCCGACCTGTGGTTCACAGTCCAGTGCTGATCCTACAGCATCACACCGTTAAATCTTAGGATGACAGTAAGTTTTCTTTATTATTTTTATATTACATTTTTCATTATAAAAACGTGGTGGTTACACCCAAAAGTATGCATGCAGTAGGAAGGAGAACGTTAGCTGAAGTTGCCTTCCCCTCTGGCTCTCACAATCTTGCTTGTCAGAGGTTGTTGTTGGTACCACTGAGTGGATTCCAACTCAGTGACCCTCGAGTACGGAGTAGAACATTACTGTGGAGCCCCTGGGTTTCTTATGCTTAAATCTTTATGAGAACAGATGACCAGCCTCTTAAATTCAAATCAGCCTTTCCTTTAGCAGCTGAGCACTTAACTATGGCAACACCAAGACTTCTTTCATTAGAGGTAATCACCATTAGCAAACCTTTTCTAAATTTGGAACCTAATCACACAGTTGACTGAAAGAAAAATTAGACATTGCTTTCAATTTTTGTTTTAAAGAATTTTCTTTTAAACAAATATAGTTTTCAGTGTCATCATTTGATTGTTTTATATGTTGAAGTCCAATGAAATTGACATTTAATGAAGACTTTATATTGCACAGGTTTTAGAATTACTTCTTGCCTTCTGTTCAGTGACTCAGCTGCGCCACATCCTTACTCAGATGATATTTGAACAAGCTCCATCTGGCAACACTATACTGGGAAGCCGTTCTAAATGTTTAGAACCTACCGTGGCTATACTTCGTTGGTCAAGCCAACCTTTGGACACCTCAGAAAACTGTTCTATTTTAGCATTACAGTTGTTCAAGGAAATATTTGAGGTAATAATGAAATTATTGACAAATTGACTTTTCCACTTTGCATTAACAATTTGTTGGGTTTTTTTTTTTTTTTTTTTCAGAAATGCTCACAGTAAATTTTCAGCCATTCATTTGCTTTAGAAAACAAGATTTGTATATTTGGTTGTTTTGTCACTATGTTTGGTACATTATTATGCCAGTGGTCACTTTCTGTCTCTCCATATCAGTCGATGGAGTCCTGGTGTGGCGCTATGAGATAATGTGCCAGACTGCAAAGCCGTTTGAACTACAAGGTTGGTGGTTCAAGCTCACCAGTTGCTCCTTGGAAACCACCCTATACAGGGTCGCTATGGGTCAGAACTGACTCAACGCAACTTAACAACAACAACATATCAGTAGATACTGTCTATTGACTTTATTATGCTGTTGACTAGATTAATATAGAGACACAAGTCAATCACTGAAGTGAATTGGAGCATATGTATGTAAAAGTGATTGTGTTTGTTGAGGTTAATATACAGATTATTTATATTCCATTTTATGTTAGTTCAGTATTGGGCATTTTACAAAAACCATTGATAGTCTTGATGGAAATTATTCATGGTTGTAAAGTGCTAAGACCAAGATCTTTATTTGATATTGTGATTATATCTAGCAAACTCATGATATTACTTCTCAATAAATACTTCTAATTTAGAATAATTTAAAAATCAAAGACCTTGGTCTTATTCTTCTAGAACAAGACAGCCTTTTTCCATTTGAAAAAGAGGTCATCATGCCCTTGAAACTAGATGAAAAGGAGATTTTGAACATGAATTATAAAATAGGAGACTCAGGTCAATGAAATACTGGAGTAATTTTAAGATATTTAAAAAATGATGAAGAGTAAACATGACCATTTTTACATTTTATATTATATCTTTATTTTTAATTGGTGATTAATTCTGCAGGATATCATCGATACTGCTAGCTGTTCCTCAGCTGATCGTTTTGTGACCCTTCTGCTGCCTACAATCCTTGATCAACTTCAATTTATAGAACAAAAGCTAGATGAGGCCTTAATAAGAAAAAAATCTGAACGAATGGTCAAGGCCATTGAAATTTTGTTAAATATCCTTTTCTGTCATCAGCATGGAAACTAAATAATCACTTGCTCTCTTTCTCTAGTTTTGCAGTTACACATTGTCTTTATTTGCAACCAAGTCTTTAATGTTTTCTAGACTTGTTTTTCTGCTTAAAACCGTAATGCTGAAATTCATTTAAAAAAAAACACAACAAAAAAAATTTTTTAACTTAATTTGAATATCATTACAAATTGAGATTAGAAGATACATCCTAAAATGATTGTTCTTTTCCTCCTTGTTAATCCATCTGATTTTAATGTTAATTGCTGCCCCTGGATTGTAAATAGTGCCATTTGTTATTGGAGCATTTCAGAAGATAAGGAGATATTGATAAAGTTATTACTATTTTAGTCCTGTTTTTGTAGTTTATATTTTAAAAATGAAAATCAACCTCTGTAAATGTTTTAGTCATGAGTAACATCACACTGGATTATAAAAAAGGCAAATATATCAATATAAATTGATTCATTTCAGAAAAAGAAAAACTTAAGTATAGTTAGTGTCATTGCTTAAGTTGTATACAATGATTTTCTTACATCTTTTGTGTTGATTATTTTCAATAGCTAATTCTAAGTTGTTAAGTCCAAGTTCAAATCCTTTTAATGTTTCATTAATGTTTCTTATGAATAATGAGCCTCTGTATCTCTCAGCTTTATCTCTTAGATTTATCAATAAGAGTTCCTTGTGTCTCAGAACAAGGTTGTGCTCAACTTTGTTCTTTCCTAGAGCAAACTTCATCCCTGTTTAATCTTCTTTTGTTGTTGTTAAGTACCACGGAGTTGGTTCCGACTCATAGCACTGGGTTTCCGAGGAAGCAAATCTGTATGGGAGCAGAACACCTCATCTTTCTCCCGCGGAACCACTGGTAGTTTCTAACTGCTGACCTTGAGCTTGGCAGCCCGACTCGTAACCACTACGCTACCAGAGCTCCTTTTAACCTTTACTGCTCTGTAATTTCTAGTCCTTTCATAGCAATGAGTACACATCTTGGTGAAAACATCAAGGGAACAGTTTTAGAAACTTAAGAGAATCCAGTTTATTTGGAATCATGTGAAAACCTAGAATCAATGTATGTGTGTGTATTTGAAATATCAAGTTGATTCTAACATGCAGCCAAATTTGATAGTCACTGCTATCGGGATCCATGATTACTCTGCTTGATCTTGTTATTGTTTGGTGGTGTTGTTTCCGAATTATAGCAACTCTGTGCACAACAAAATGAAACACTACCTAGTCCTGCACTACGCTCACGATGATATGATTGCCCACAGTTGCTGCCACTGTGTCAACCCATCTCATTGAAGGGCTTCTTCTTTTTCTCTGACTTCACTTTTCCAAGCATGATGTCATTTTTCAGGCACAGGTCCCTACTAACAACATGTCCAAAGAACGAGACAAAGTCTCAACATTCGCGATTCTAAGGAGCATCATTCTGGCTGTACTTCTTCCAAGACAGATTTATTTGTTCTTCTAGCAGTCCATGATACTTTCAATGTTCTTCTCCAACATCATAACTCAAATGCATCAATTCTTCTTGGGTTTTCTGTATTCATTGTCCAGTTTTCATATGCATATGAGGCAAAGTGACATCTTTGCTCTTAAACATTTAAAATGATATTTTGCAACAGATTTGCCTAATGTAATACATTGTTTGATTTCTTCACTGCTGTTTCCATGAGCATTCGTGAGGTATTTATTGGCCCAGTTGGTGAGGATTTTTGTTTTGTTAACATTGAAGTGCAATCAGATGGAAAGCTATGGTCTGTGATCTTCATCATTAAGTATTTCACTTCCTCTTTACTTTGGCAATGTTGTGTCATCTGCATATTGCATTGTTGTTAAATGACTATTCTTCCAATTCTGAAGCCATGTCATGTAATCTAGTTTCTTAGTTTAATTGCTCAACATACAGATTGAATAAGTATCATGAATACAAATCTGTTGCACACCTTTCCTGATTTTTAAACCACTCACTATTTATTTCCTTGCTCTGTTGAATGTTTGCCTCTTGTTCTATCTTAAAGTTCCTTTGAGCACTTAATTAAGTGTTCTGGAATACCCATTCTTTTTAATGCTGTGAATAGTTGTTATCTACACAGTTGAATATGTTTGTCAATAAAATGCAAATAAACTTCTTTCTGATATTCTATGCTTTCAGTCAAGAGCCACCTGATGTCAGCAGTGATATCCTTAGTTCTATGTCCTCTTAATCCAGCTTGAAATTCTGGCTGCTTGACCTTACTGTTTGTACTTAATATATTAAAGGAGTCTCATTAAAATGACCAGAACCTGGTTTCTTTTAGTGATAGGTATTAAATTTGTCATATACTAAATATAAAATAATAACTTCCTTTAAATTGTGGAGCCATTATGATCACTGCTAACAAATGATTATCATTCAGTGTTAAAAGATAAATCTTGCTTTATTTATACTTAAAAACATTTGGTGCTATTCCATCTATGTTATTTACCAGACACTTAAATTTCCTGAGCTGCAAATTTCCAAATCTGTTTAAACAAATGTAAATTAATTACACAGGACTTCAATGATGAGGCATTTTGTATGAAGTCACCCTAAGTACTATAAAACCAACTAGTTGCCTTCGAGTTGATGTTGCTTCCTGGCTGTGCTGTGTGTTTCAGAGAAGAACTCTGCTTCTTAGGTTTTCAGTGACTCATTTTTGAGAAGTCAATCATCAGGTCTTTTTTTTTTTTGAGGTACCTCTGGGTGAACTTGAACCACCTACCTTGTGTTTAGCAGCCAAATGCGTTAACCCTAGTTCACACTGCACAGGGCCTCCAAATGCTGTAAAGTACTTTACAAATGTATCTTGAGAATGTATTGTTTATATCCCTTAACAAAACCTACCTCTGTGCGGAGATGACAATCTAAAAATGCATGTTGCAAAAATCCTGACCACTATCAAATGTACCACTCTGATAGAACAGCAGTTTACTTACGGCAAGATTGACCTGGGGTTTGGAACAAAAGTAGCAGATTCTGAATTGTGGTAAGTATATAAAATCCAAATGACAAAAGTGATAAGGGCAAACTTGCATAAAATCAAAAGATGTAGTTTTATGGCAGTGACTTTTATCCTTTTCCAAGAATCTGGGTATGTTATATCAACTCAAGGTATAGCAAAGAATTGTCAAAATGCCTTTGTAATGAAATGTTTCTAAATTCAATTCATGGATTGGATGCCTTAGGTATTGACTTTTTATTTTTATTTTTTATATTCATTTCGTTCTGTTTTAATTAATTGTGATTGTGTAGCAGTTTTCTATATTCTTGAACATTTATTTTCCGGAAGCCTTTGTGAGATCTTTATGAATTTAATTTTATACTTTACAGTGAAAAGCTGAGTAGTTCTTACTGTAAGTAAAAACTTTCACTGCTGAAGGTTACCTATTACTAGACAACTCTTTTTCTTTATCATTTAAAGGTGGATTTTCACTAATAGTTGTCATTAAGTACTGTCAAGTCGGTTACAACTTACAGAGACCCCATATATGATTTCCAAGAAGAAGCTGGTGGATTTGAACTTCTGACCTTATGATTCAAAGTCCATCGTTGATCCTACAGCACCACACCAAGAGTAATATTTTGTCCACTTTGTTGTTAAGTGCTGTCAAGTCAATTCTGACTCGTAATTACCCT
The DNA here is from genome assembly GCF_000296735.1 of Chrysochloris asiatica. NCBI lineage: Eukaryota > Metazoa > Chordata > Mammalia > Afrosoricida > Chrysochloridae > Chrysochloris > Chrysochloris asiatica. The sequence continues at coordinate 2,855,697 of NW_006408754.1, forward strand.
GTATAGGGTTTCTAAGAAACAACTGGTACTGCTTTTCAGGTATAAAGTTCAGAACACAGTCTAGTACGATTCATAAAGCACACATTCTGTGTTCACTAGCTCTACTGCCTAAGATTGCTCTCTAGTTGTTATTCCATTGACAAAACTAAGAATTAAATAGGTCACACTGCTGACTATGGGTCAGAACTGACTCGACGGCACTTAACAACAACAACTGTGGACACTGCCACTAATTTTGAAGCAAAAAGTCTTAATTAATATTTGAAAGTAGAGCAAAAAAACACTTTTAAACTTGGATTATTAATGCCAGTGTTTTATCTTTGGGTCTTGGAGTATAATGATACAGATCTCTATGATATTTTTTACTTCTCATCAGAAATAATACTCTGCTTTCTTGAAGGTTAACTTTTTGTTTTCTTTAGAATTAGGGAGGGAAATAAATTCTAAGCAATCTTTTAGTTGTTGAATTTTAACTACAACTTACTTTTCAAGCAAACTCGCTGCTGATGTAATTTTAAAAACTCTTGATTTGATGAACAAACTTAAACAGTTGGTTCCTGGTATGGAAGTTAGCTTCTACAAGATCCTTCAGGTGAGTTTAAACATTGAAATGTATTCATATGTAAAGGTTTCTTAATATAAGTTTCTGTTTTAATATGATTAATCCTTTGAAGATATTTTCTTAGAATTGACCATTAAGAAAATTTTAAGTTGTTAAGTACTAATAGCATTCTCTAACTAGTTTACTTACATTTAAAGAACCTAAGCATAGGTGCTCCTGAATCAAATGTTCAGACGTTTGTTCAGTGGTGCTTCCTCAGGCTTTTCTCTCTTTGTGTAAGGTTCTTAATTAGATTCTGCTGGCATTTTTAGAGATGGATGTATTTTGGGATTTTGTATTTTGGGATTTTTATGGTCAAGGCTGTAAGGAAATAGAGAAATTTGTGGAAGAAAAAGCTTTCATTGTAATTAATAAGATAAGAAGGAATAATGTAGAAAATAGCTAACAAATTTCAATTTATATATAAGAAGCTCTGGTAGC
>NW_006408754.1:2856838-2857297 GCF_000296735.1 Chrysochloris asiatica
TATATTTAGGTGTTTTGTCAAAAATCAGTTGGCTGTATGTAGATGGGTTAATTTCTGGATTCTCGATTCTGGTCCATTGATCAATGTATCTTTCAGTGTACCAGTACTAGGCTGTTTTGACCACTGTAGACATGTAGTAAATTTTGAAATTGGGGAATGAGGCATCAACTTTGTTCTTCTTATGCTGTGCTTTGCTTACCCTAGGTCTCTTGTTTTCCATATAAAGTTAGTAATTGTCTTTTCCATCTCTTTGAAGAATGTTGTTGGAATCTGGATTGGGGTTGCAATTTATATGTGTAAATTGCTTTGGGAAGTATTGACATTTTCACGATGTTGAGTCTCCTATCCAGAAACATGGTATGTTCTTCCACTTCTGTAAGTCTCTTTTGGTTTCTTCTAGTAGTGTTTTGTAATTTTCTTTGTATAGGTCCTTTGTTTCTCTGGTTACATTTATTCCTA
>NW_006408754.1:2864359-2894258 GCF_000296735.1 Chrysochloris asiatica
TTTTTTTCTTTTGCATGAAAGTTAGAAGAATAATTCAAAGTCAGTCAGTCATGTATTAGATGTTAAATTCATCATAGCACTTAAGGCATGGTTTTGAAGCACAAGGAAAAGGATTCAAAACCTTTATCAAAATTTTCTAAGCTATTATTCACATTGATAGCCTAGCACTGAATATAGGCATAACAGAGTAAATACTAGGAATGCATTCAAACACAAGATTAAAACATTGACGTTTGCCTAGAATTATCTTACGTGATTTAACTGTGTGTTCACCTTATAAGGCTTGGCATTGTTTATTTCTTCAATTTTGATAGATAACTTGTTTTTTATCTTGTTTTCTGATTTGTTTAGGATTCTCGTCTGATTACTCCTTTGGCTTTCGCTTTAACGTCAGATAATAGAGATCAAGTGCAGTCTGGATTGGGAATATTATTGGAAGCTGCACCACTCCCAGATTTTCCTGCATTAGTGTGAGTTTAAAGTCATCTTCAGTGTATTGCTCATTGTGCTGGAATACCTTGCTGCATTTCTTTAGCACTCCTCAGTGTATGTTACTGTTAAATGCTGTTGAGTTTGTTCCAACTCATGGTGACCCTGTATAAGGTTTCTGAGGCTTGAAATCTTCATGGGGGCAGAAAATCTCATCTTTCTCCCATGGAGTAGCGGTGGGCTCTAACTGCAGACCTTGTGGTTTGCAGTTCAGTGCTTATCATATGCAACGAATGTATTCCCTTAGTAGATATATAGATTAGTAAATAACTGAAAACATACTCCCTATAATAGTAATCTTTCACATTTTTTAATTAAGATAAGATTTTGATCCTACATATGATAGGTGACAGCAAAAGGCTAGATCCAGATGTTTTAAAATGTTATCAAGGTAATACCACGCTCAGTCTATCAAACTTCTATTTTTAATGACATGGTTTCTGTATGCTCTATCTTGCATCCTACTATTTTAATTCCTTCATAGAAAGAGCTTCTTCACAATTATTTAAGTATAAAATAACATTTGTCATTGATCAGAATCTGGTTCTTATACTAAGGAGAGGGGTCATCTATGAGAACTACATGGACTAAAAGTTTTTTTGGATACGGTAGGGGAGAGTTTCCCCGAAAGAAAATGGAAACTCTTATCTCAAAATGAAATGGATCCTGGTTAGGAGAAACAATGTACTCATTAATTTCAAATAATAAAAGAATGCTATTAGTTTTGAAAAAATTGAGGCTTTAAACTAAAAGTTTTGCAAAATATCTAGTAGGAGCTCTACTTTTCTATGGTTTATATAAATGAATTGGCAAAAATGGTGTGAATATTTTACTGAAGCATTTTTTGGTAACTAAGGCATCTTGTATTTCAGTGTTGACAAACCATTATCAATAGATAGGCCACCTGTTTTTATAAATAAGATTTTATTGGAACATAGCCATGTATATTTGTTTCCATGTTTTCTGTATTGTTTGTGGCTGATTTCATGCTACAATAGCAGAGTTGATTAGTTGCAGCAGAAATAAGATATTCTTTCAATCCTAAAATAATTTCTATCTAGTCATTTAAGAGAAAGGTTGCTAGGCCCTACAATAGGTTATTAACTAACCTTTGAAACCCATTTTTCAGAACAATATAGATGGTTATAATTTAAGAGTTGAAGAACCTGTTGTTGTTATTGTGAGGTGCCATAGAGTTGGTACCAACTCACAACAACCCTATGCACAATTTAACAAAGTACTGCCCGGTCCTGTGCTAACCTCAAATCCATGCTACGCTTGAGCACATTGCTGCAGACACTGTGCAAATCCATCTTCTTGGAGGTCTTCCTCTTTTTCTCAAACCCTTCACTGTACTAACCATGATATCCTTCTCCAAAGACTGATCCCTCCTGATAGTATGTCCAAAATACAGGAGACACATCTGGCCAGTCTGGCTTCCAAAGAGCATTCTGGCTGTTCTTCTTCCAACACAAATTTTGTGTTCTTTTGGCAGTCCATGGTATTTTTAATATTCTTCTCCAACACCATAACTCAAATATATCAATTCTTCTGTGGTCTTCCTTATTCACTGTCCAACTTTCACGTGCAAATGAGGTTATTAGAGAGTACTGTGGCTTGGGTCAAGCACACTTTAGTGCTCAAATGAGCATCTTTGTTCTTGAACAGTTTAAAAAGAGGTCTTGTGCCGCAGATTTGCCCTATGCAATATGTGATTTGATTTCTTGACTGCTGATTTCTTGAGCGTCAGTGGTTAATCTAAGCAAAATGAAGTCTTTTACAACTTCCATCTTTTCTCCATTTATATGGGTGTTATTTATTGGTCCAGTGGTGAGGATTTTTGTTTTCTTTATATAGAGATGCAACCCATGCTGAAGACTGTGAGCTTTGAACTTTATCAGTTAGTATTTTAAGTCCTCTTCAGTTTCGGCAAGCAAGGTTGTATCATTTGCATATCGTAGGTTGTTAATTAGTCTTCCTCCAATCTTGATGTCACATTGTTCTTCACATACTCCAGTTTCTCAGATTATGTGCTCAGCATACAAATTGAATAAGTATGGTAAAAGAATACAACCCTGGTGCACACCTTCCTATTTTTATACCATTCCATTTTCCCTTGTTCTCTTTGAACAGCTGCCTCTTGGTCTGTTTACAAGTTCCTCATGAGCACAGTTAATTGTTCCAGAATACTCATTCTGTGCAGTGTTGTCCATTGTTTGTAATGATCCACACAGTCGAAAACCTTTGCATAGTCAATAAAGCACAGGTAAACATCTTTCTGGTATTCTCTACTTTCAGCCAAGATCCATATGACATCAGCATTGACATCCCTTATTCCACAACCTCATCTGAACCCAACTTGAACTTCTGACAGTTCTCTGTTAGTGTACATTTTCAGCCATTTAAAAATTATATTTAGCAACATTTTACTTGTATGAAACTTTAATGATACTGTCCAGTGACTTCCACATTCTATGGGTCACCTCTCTTTAGAATGGGCACAAATATGGATGTCTTCCAGTCAGTTGGCCAGGTAGTTGTCTTCCAAATTTCTTGGTGTATATACGAGTGAGTACCTCTAGTGTTTGTTCAGTTTGTTGAAAGATTGCAATTTGTATTCCATCAAATCCAGGAGCCTTGTTCTTTGCCAATGCCTTGAATGCACCTTGGACTTCTTCCTTCAGTATCACTGACTCTTGATCATATGCTACCTCTTGAAATGGTTAAACATAAACCATTTATTTTTGGTACAGTGAACTCTGTATTCCTCCCATCTTCTTTCATGCTTTCTGCATCATTCAATATTTTGCCCATAGAATCTGTCACTATCACAAGTCAAGGCTTGAGATTTTTCTTAGGTTCCCTCATCTTGAGAAATGCTAAAAATGTTCATCCCTTTTGGTTTTCAACACCAGATCTTTGCACATTTCATTATAATATTTGACTTTATTTTGTCTTCTCGAGTTAACCTTTGAAATTTTCGACTCAGTTCTTTTATCTCCTCTCATGTCTTCCATTAGCTTTAGCATCTCTGCACTGGAGAGCAAGTATCCATGTCTTCCGACATCCATTTTGGTCTTTTTCATCTTTATTGTCTTCTTAATGACCTTTTGCTTTCCTCCTGTATGATGTTCTTGATGTCATCCCATAACTCTTCTGATTTTCGGTCTTTAGTGTCTAATGCATCAAATCTGTTCTTCAGATGATCTCTAATTCCATGTGTGATATATTCAAGGTCAGATTTTGGCTCTCATGGACTTATTTTAATTTTTTTCAGCTTTAGCCTGAACTTGCATATGAGCAACTGATGGTCTGTTCCACATTCTGCCCCGAACTTGTTTTTGCTGATGATTTGGAGCTTTTCCACATCTCTCTCCATAGATGTAGTCATTCCTGTGTGCTTCATCTGGTGAGGTCTATGTATGTAGTCGTCTTTTCTGTTGTTTTACACAGGTGTTTGCAATGAAGAACTCATTGATCTTGTAAACTTTTGTTGTGCAATCTCTAGCATCATTTCTGTCACCAAGGCCATATTTTCCAACTACTGGTCCTCCCTCTTTGTTTCTAACCTGCATTCCAATCACCAGTAATGATCAATACATCTTGATTGCATGTTTGATCAATTTGAGACTGAAAAAAATTGTTAGATTCTTCAATTTCATCAACAGTGGCTTTAGTGGTTGGTGCGTAAATTTGAATCTTTAGTGGTATTACTTGGTCTTCCTTGCTGGCATATGGCTATTATTGTATCACAGACAGCATTGGATTTCAAGATAGATCTTGAAATGTTCTTTTTGCTGATGAGTGCAACACCTAGACACCATGTATTCAAACTTCCTTTTATAATAATTATTTTTAAATAAGGAAATAGACAAAGATAGATGCATGTTTTTCTAGCTTGCTTGCTCCGGAGTGGAAAGCTACAGCTTCACTGAAAATGGAAGTTTCACCGCCTACCTGCATGTGAGATCTTCCTGCCATTTTCACTGTACCTTGTAGTGTTGTAAATAGTGTTCTTTTGAACATTACCACATGAATCTATTTATGCTTGCACTTTTATGTATTGCCCTTATTTGACATTATCCTAGACAGTTTTAAATAGTGAATTTATGTACTCAATAGATAGATGGATGGATATGTAGACTTTTTTTGTTGTTTTTAGTTGAAACATTTAGCAAACTTATAGTGTGTACCAACTATGTGTCAGGCCTTCTAGGCATTTTGAATATTGCGGGGAATAATAGTAGATGCCTTCAGTCGTGAGTTACGTTCTAGTTGAAAGACAAAGAAGCTAAAAAGAGTTTTCTATTGTGCTTGTCATTATGTATGGCGTGATTAGTTTTATAGTACTGGAAATGGGTTCAGTGAAGGCCTCTCTCTGAGGAGGTAAATTTGAACTAAGACCTGTGATATGAAACCAGCTTTACACATCTGATGATAATTTTCCAGGTAAAGGAACAGCACATACAAAGGCCCTGAGGCAGGAACAAGATGGAGTTTTTAAGCATCATAATGGAGGTCAGATTGGTCAGAACATACTCAGTAAGGGGCAGAATGAAGGCAATAGATGGTATTGTCCATAGTAAAATAAGTGACCAGTAACTTTGTATACCCACTCCTCACTTATTGACATAATTAGGTTCCAATGAACAAGTCATTATTCAAAGTGAAGTTTCATATTATGGGGAACTTTAGCAACCAAATGCACCTCAAACTCTTAAGAGTCATTTTGGAGGCAGCCCCCATGGGACTGCTGCCTCTTCTAAAGTCCTTGAAACTTACTCCACTCTGTGCCTTAACTTCTATACTTGGACAGTTGATTGACTTTGTTATTTCAAACTACAGACAAATTTGGTTCGGTCAGAATTTGTAACTAGGAAGGGACCCACCGTACCCACCGTACCCAAACGCACAGAGTTCTCCACGAAAATGTTCACCCACCCAGTACTTATACCCACACAAATGACTGAACTCAGGATCGCCTGTAAAGTGACTAGTGTCCTGCTGTGTCCCTTTGATGGTTTCTCCATTCTCTTGGCCCAAAGCTGCAGTTATGTGGTGGGGCAGCCACCAGCCCATGGGTCCTGGGATTTGGTGAGACCTCAGAGCACACGTACAGGTTAATAGCTCAAGGCCCCGGGACCAGCCTCTGGTTTCTTTCTCTTTATTCCCATCCAAGGCTAGGGAGAAGAGTAGGATGGGAGTGATCAAGAACTTGGGATTCAGAGAGGAAGGCAGTCTCTCACTCAAATTAGGTCATGAACCTGGACTGCTGATGTGGTGATACAGGATAAGCATTGGACTGCGAACAACAGTGTTGGCAGTTCAAACCCACCAGCTGCTCCTAGGAAACCCTATATAGAGTAGCTGTGAGTCAGAAATAACTCAACAGCACTTAACAACAACAAAAGGTGATTTAAGTAGATTTTTTGCTTTTTGTCAAAAATATGAAATGTCCAGATAACTAGATAGTCAGGAATAGTTAGTTGTACATAATAATATTTCAAAGTAATTCTTACTCACAAAATAGTTCCACGGTTATTCCAAAAAAGAGGTTGCAATATTAATAATGAGTTTAGGTAGGAAAGATGGGTTCTGCAAATTTACCGTATGTTCTAAAATCTTGCTTCATCATGGTCTTCAGGAAGATTATTTCAAGAATATTTGAATACTTCTAAAAAATCTGTTCTGAAAGATTCTTGAATTCTACACTATTTCTTTATTTTTAACAGTGATCTCTTTTTCCTTTTTGATCCTGCCTTTCAGACTTGGAGAAAGTATAGCAGCAAACAATGCCTATAGACAGCAGGAAACAGAACATATACCCAGAAGAATGCCTTTACAATCATTAAATCACAGTTACCCAACATCTGTAAAGTGTTTAACTCCTCCACTTCTGAAAGATAATATTCCTGGATTGAACATTGAAGAATTAATAGAGAAACTTCAGTCTGGAGTAGTGGTGAGTGATTGATACATGGCATTTATAAGTAGGGTAATGCTAATATAAACCAATCTTTTCTCCTCCAACACGCTGGTTGTACATCTAAACAGCTTCAAATAGAAAGTTCATCATTGAAATCTTACCTCTTTACGTTTATTTTAGAATATAAAAGTAACAATATTCTGTAAAGTTTGGGAAGAAAGAAAAAAGACTCAGTCGTGCAATTACAGCATTTTAACACATCTACCATTCTTTCCCTGGAATCCTGGTATGGTGCTGTAGGATAAACACTGAACTGTTAACCACAAGATCAGCAGTTCAAACCACCATTCACTCCTAAGAAACCCAATGCAGGGTCGTCATGAGTCAGTGCCCACTCAGTGGCACTTAAACCACAACAGCCATTCTTTTCCTAGTTGTTTCACACCTCACAGCTTAAGGATATTTTCTAATTCCCACAAGCATACCAGATTTTATCTTGACATTGCTCTGCGGTAGTGAACTGCTTGTGACCAACTTACGTGTCTTTAGTTCATTTTTTTGTTTTGTTTTGAGTTCTTTATTTCTCATTGAATGTAAATTTCATGGTAAACATTTATTTTGTTCTTTTGTCCAGTGTTAAAATGTTTTGGCTTTTGAACTCTCTGTTATATTAAAACCTAGGTAAAGGATCAGATTAATGATGTAAGAATTTCTGACATAATGGATGTATATGAGATGAAATTGTCCACGTTAGCTGTAAGTACTGGCTTATTGTAATTATGTGTAGCAATTAAATTTAATAATGTTTTAATGCAAATGACGATGATTAATGGTATGTTTTCCTACAGTCCAAAGAAAGCAGGCTACAAGATCTCTTGGAAGCAAAAGCTTTAGCCTTGGCACAGGCTGATAGACTGATTGCTCAGTATCGCTGTCAAAGAACTCAAGCAGAGACTGAGGTATGTACCACTTAAAATTATATCTGATTAGTAGAAAAATTATGAAACAAAGCATGTACCCAAGAAACCAAACCCACTGCCACTCATCAGTGACCCTACAGGACAAAATAGAACTGTTCCTTAGAATTTCCAAGGCTATAATCCTTAAGAAAACAGACTGCCTTATCTTTCTCCCAGGGAATGAATGGTAGGTTCATAACTGCTGGCCTTCCTAATAGCAGTGAAGTGCTTTAACTATTGTGCCACCAGAGCATTACTAATTTAAATATTTGGTACTCTTGACAGAAATTCTCTTCAGCATTGGACATACCTACTCCCTCCTTCCTGAAACTCTTCCCTTAAATTTTAGTTACATCAGTATCTTCTGGTTATCTTAATAGTACTTTATGAATATTCTTCCATATACTTTATAAGCTTTTCTTCTTCCATTCAACTCTGAAATTTTGGAGTTTCCCTGAATTCTGTTCTTTGCCCTTTTCCCTTCTTATATTTGTCATGCTTTCAACCATTACCAAATGTTGATTTTTTATGCTTAGCCTACATCATTTTTCCTGATCACTACAACCTCCACTTATGTAGATGTGTGTGTGTGTGTGTGTGTGTGTGTATAAATAAAATAAACACCAAACTCAGAATAATGAATTAATAACTATTCCCCCTATTGCTCTTAGCTCTTTCTTTCTAAGTTAGAAACATAGGAATCATACAGCATCTCTCCTACAATTAGTCATTTACTGTGCCTGGTTGATTCTACCTCCTAATTATTACTCATTCTGTTTTCTTATTTTTTCATTGTAATACCCTCTTCTCAACCTCCTTTACACTACTGTCCATGTTGTGTTTATCCTCCTTTCAAACACCCACACCCATGCACACCAATACCTATCACTCCTATACTGAATACCCTTAACAGTGCTCACCATTGCTCTCTGAATGTAAATTAAATTCCTTAGTTTACCATCCAAGAAACTTAACTACCTCTCAGTGACTCTCTACATATCCATTCACTCCCTCCAGCCACCCATATTGGAGTACTTTGCAATTGTGAAACCTGCCTTACTATTGTGTTTACTTGCCTTTGCAATTGTTGTTCCATATGTCTGGAGCACCTTTTATCTGTTTCCTTGCCAAATTCTCATAATCCTTCAGATTCCAATCATCCACTTCCCAGATCCTTCTCTGTTCTTTCTCTTCCAACATTTGTGCTTGGTGATTCTTCCTCTAAGCATCTGCACTATTGTGGCTAGGTGCCCTCGAGTCAGTACCAATTCTTAACGTTCTATACACAACAGAGCGGAACACTGAGTGGTCCTATACCAACCTCATAATTGTTACTACACTTGAGCCTACTACTACAAAGTTGCTGCTGCCACTTTGCCAATCCATCTGGTCTTTTTCAATGACCCTCCACTTTACTAAGCATGATATCCTCTAAAGATTGATCCCTCCTGATAATATGTCTGAAGTTTGAGAGATGAAGTCTGGCCATCTTGGCTTCCAAGAATCATTGTGACTATACTTATTCCAACATAGATTGCTTTGTTCTTTTGGCAGCCCATGGTAATTTTAATATTCTCCTTCAACACTATAACTAAAATGCATGAATTCTCTATGGTCTTCTTTATTCATTGTCCAACTTTCACATGCTTGTGAGGGTTTCGAAAATACCATGGCTTGGGTCAGGCACACCTTAGTTGTCAAAATGACATCTTTGCTCTTGAATGCTTTAAGGTCTTGTGTGCCAGATTTGACTAATGCAATAAATACATCACTTAATTTCTTGACTGCTGCTTCCATGAGCCGTTGATGGTTGATCCATCAAAATGAAGTCTTTGACAACTTCAGTCTTTTCTCCATTTATATAGCTGTTTATTGGTCCAGTGGTGAGGATTTTTGTTTTCTTTACATTGTGGTGCAACCCAAATTTAAGGCTGTGGTATGTGAACTTTATCAGTATTTTAAGTCCTGTTTGTTTTTAAGCTTGTGTCATCTGTACATCGCAAATTGTAAGGTTCCTCCAACCCTGATGCCACGTTTTTCTTCATATAATCCAGGTTCTCGAATTATTTGCTTAGCATGTAAACTGAATAAGTATGGTGAAAAAATACAACCCCAGAACACACCTTTCATAATTGTAAACCAGTCCATGTTCCCTTGTTCTGTTTGAACAACTGCCTCTTGGTCCATGTACAGATTCCTCATGAGCACAATTAAGTGTTCCAGAATACTCATTCTCCACAATATTGTCCATAGTTTGTCATGGTCCAAACAATCAAAAGCCTTTGCATAATCAATAAAGCACAGGTAAACATCTTTCTGATATTCTCTCAGCCCAGATCCATCTGACGTCAGCAATGATATCCCTCCTTCCATGTCCTCGTCTGAATCCAGCTGAACCTCTGGCAGTTCTCTGTCAATGTATTGTTGCAGCCATTTTTTAATTTTCTTCAGTAAAATTTTACTTGCATGCATTATTAATAACACTGTCTCATGATTTCTGAATTCCTTTGGATCGCCTCTCTTTGGAATGGGCACAAATATGGATCTCTTCCAATATGTTGGCCAGGGAGCTGTCTTCCAAATTTCTTGGCATAGATGAGTGAGAGCCTCCAGTTGCCAAATCAGTTTGTTGAAAGATTTCAATTTGTGTTCTATCAATTCCTGAGACCTTGTTCTTTGCTAGTGCCTTCAGTTCACCTTTGACTTATTCCTTAAGTATTATTGGCTTTTGATCATATGCTACCTCTTGAACATCGACCATTTCTTTTCAGTACAGTGACTGTGTATTCTTTCTATCTTTTGATGCTTTCTTCATAATTCAGTATTTTGCCCATAGAATCCTTCAATATTACAACTCAGTGCTAAAGTTTTTCTTCAGTTCCCTCAACTTGAAAAATACTGAACGGGTCCACCCCTTAAGGTTTTCTGACTCTAGGTCTTTGCAAATTTCATTATATTTGACTTTGTCATCTCAAGCTGACCTTTGACATTTTCTGTTTAGCTCTTTTTCCTCCTCCTTTCTTCCATTTGCTCATGCATCTCTGTGCTGAAGAGCAAGTTTTCAGAATCTCTTCTGTCATCCATTTTGGTCTTTTACTTCTGTCTTGTGTTAATCACTTTTGCTTTCTTTCTGTGTGATGTCATCCCACAACTCTTCTGGTCTTCTGTCATTACTGTTTAATGCATCAAATCTGTTCATGAGATGATCTCTAAATTCAGGTGGAATGTGTCCAAGGTTGTATTTTGGCTCTCGTGGACTTGTTTTAATTTTCTTCAGCTTCAGCCCGAACTTGCATATGAGTAATTAATGGTCTGTTCCACAATCTGTCCCTGGTTTTGTTTTCGCTGATGATATAGAGCTTTTCCACCATCTCCTGTTAGGATACTGCAAAGTCGGTTTGAACCTCAAGGTCAGTGGTTCAAACCTGTCAGCAGCTCTTTGGAAACCCTTTACAAGGTTGCTATGAGTTGAAGCTGATTCAACGGCACTTAACAATAACTTTTCGCAGATGGATTCTACCTGATGAGGTCCAAGTGTACAGTTGTCTTTTTATGTTGTTTAAAAAAAGCATTTGCGATGAAGTCATTGGTTTTGCAAAATTGTAATTGCAATCCCTAGCATTTCTGTCACCAAAGCCATGGTTTCCAACAACTGATCTTTGTTTTTGTTTCCAACCTTTGCATTCCAACCACCAGAAATTATCAATAAGACACAAGGAAACATCTTTCTGGTTTACTCTGCTCTCAGGCAAGAACTATCTGATGTCAGTAATGATATGACCACTTCCACATCCTCATCTGAACCTAGCTTGTATATTTCATAGTTCTCTGTCAATGTACTGTTACAACTGTTTTTGAATTATCTTCAGCAAAAATTTACTTGTTTATAATATTAATTATCTTATTTCATGATTTTGTTGGGTCACCTGTCTTTGGAATATGTACAAATATGGATTTCTTCCAATCAGTTGTTCATGTCTTGTAAATTTCTTAGCATAAATGAGTGAGCACATCCAGTGTTGCATCAGTTTGTTGAGACATTTCAATTTGTATTCCTTTGATTCCTGGAAGCTTGTTTTCCACCAATGCCTTCAGTGCAGCTTGGACTTCTTCATTCAGTATCATTGATTCTTAATTATATTCTGCCTCTTAAAAGGTTAAAGATTGACCATTTCATTTTGGTACAGTGACTGTATTCCTTCCATCTCATTTTGATATTTTGTGCATCATTCAATACCTTGCCCATAGATTCCTTCAATACTGCAATTGAGGCTTGAATTTTTTTCTTCAGCTTTTTCAGCTTGCGAAATGTTGAGCATGTTCTTACCTTTTGCTTTTCTAAACTTCAGATCTTTGCACATTTCATTATTATACTTGAGTTTGTCTTCCCTAACTGCCCCTTAACATTTACTTCCTCATTTCTTCCATTCCCTTTAGCATCTCTATGCTGCAGAGCCAATTTTAGAGTCTCTTCTTCTTTCCATTTTTGTCTTTTCTTTCCTCTCTTTTCAATACTTTTCTTCCTATATGATGTTTCTGATGTCATCTCACAATTCATGTCTTTGGTCATTAGTGTCTAATAGATCAAATCTGTTCTTGAGATGATCTCTAAGTAATGTTAGCATGGTTTCCAGCATCACAGCAACACACAAGCCACCTTAAGCATATGTGGTGTAGCTTAAGCTCTTATTCTTAACCTGAAATGGAATAACTAAATGTCTGAAAACTTTGGCTAAATATAAGCACTACATATCCTTTAAGATGCCCTGGTAGTACCGTGTATTAGGCATTAAGAGCCAACCACAAGGATGGCAGTTTAAAACTACCATCCACTCTGCGGGAGAAAGATGAGGCTGCCTGCTCCCATCAAAACTTAGTCTTGAAAACCCTGTATCGGGTCACTATTCATCAGAATCAACTTGATGGCAGTGAATTTGATTTTATATGTAAAATTTATAAACCAAGACCTACCTTTATGTTTTGGAGTCCTGGTGTGGCGCTGTGCGTTAATGTGCCAGACTGCAAAGCCGATTAAACTGCAAAGTTGGCAGTTGAAGCTCACCAGCTGCTGCTCCTCAGAAACCCTGTACAGGGTCACTATGGGTCAGAACTGACTCGATGATACTTCAGAACAACAACAACCTTTGTGTTTTAATTGTTAATTTCCATTAATTGGATTACAATAAGCATCTGATTAAATAAAAACTAGTAGTATCAGGTTTATATAAAATAACTTAAGGAATATATTTGACAAATGCAACCTTGGAAACCTGGTGTGGCACTATAGGATAAGCACTGGATCATAAGGTTGGTTTGACCTGCAAGGTCAGCAGGACAAACTCACCAGTTGCTCCTCAGAAATCCTATACAGGGTAGCTATGAGTTGGAGCTGATTCGATGGCACTTAACAGCAACAACAGTACAATCTTAGTCAAATATTTTACTTTATTATTTCTAACAAATCTGATGCTGTTATGGTTTTTCATTTGACTAATACAACTTTGGAGTCCTGGTATGGTGCTGTAGGATAAGTACTGAAATTGCAAGCTTGGTTTGAACTTCAAGGTCAGTGGTTCAAACCCACCAGCCAGCCACTCCTTGGAAACCATATACAGCGTCACTATGAGTCGGAACTCACTCAACAGCACGTAACAATAATACAACCTTACATATCCCCATATATGCTAGCCTGTTAGTTGTTTGGTAAATCTTTCAAATTGCAGAAACTGAGCATATTACATAAATAATAGTGGGAATGTTTTGGTTCTTTTGAAGGCACGAACACTTGCTAATATGTTGAGAGAAGTTGAAAGGAAAAATGAAGAACTTAGTGTGCTTCTGAAGTCACAGCAGGTTGAATCAGAAAGAGCCCAGAATGATATTGAGCATCTCTTTCAACATAATAGGAAGTTAGAGTCTGTGGCTGAAGAGCATGAAATACTGACAAAATCGTACATGGAACTTCTTCAGAGGTAAAGTAAAAGTTGCTGCATAAGATAAAATCTAGAAAAAACCCACATTTTTTGTGTCCTTAGAATATTTTTAAAGCAGTTTGTGTATTCTGATCATATAAAGTTAACTAGTAAGCAAGTAACTAAATCATTATGAAATGAAGTATTGTTTCCTCAAGCTCCATAGCAAAGTTGAAAATCAGAACTGCTCTCTTTCTTTCCAGGACTCTACTTTTATTTATTGATAGAGTCATTTGGGCCCTGAGTTCCATAGGACAATTTTCTTCCTCTCTCTTGTTCACTGCCACATCCCTTTGGGCTAAATAGGTCTTGACATGTAAATAGAGTCAGCCACTCAGTAAGTATTTGCTGAATGGACTGAATTATAACACCTTCAGGTGTTTTTTTTTGTTTTTATTGTTTTCATTTATATTTTAAGATTAGTTAAGATTTATTTTTAAATGTTCCAGTTATGCTATTAATATATAGAAAAATTTTTAGCTTTGCAAGCCTTAGTTGCAATCAGTTTAAAATGAAATATGGAACATGAATAACATCTAGAAAATTTGTGATGACAAGGTGGTTTCTAAACAGGATTTTTTTCCTGCTCTTCTTTCCTACCATTTTTTTTTTTTTTTTTTTTTTTTTTTTTTTTTTTTTTTCTTTTCTTTTTTTCAATAGCTGATTTTCTGAGGCAGCACAAATAGAAAGCCCTATTAGTGACAAAGGAGGTTGTAGAAAAAAATAGTGGTCCAAGAAACATAGGTGATTTCTTGAACCTACATAGGAATCACTGGTTGGCACAAACAGTTTAAGTGCTCAACTACTAGCTCTCCATTCAAACCCACCTAGATGCACCTCAAGACAGCCCTGGCAAGATGCTTCAGAAAGTTCTGTGGTGCAGTTCAACTCTGATACACATGAAGTTTCAATGAGTTGGAATATACTCAGTAGCAACTACCTGAAAACAGCCTAGTTGTAAAGTAAAACTTAACTTCTTCGAAGAGCCACCTGGGTATAATAAATCAATGACCCTGGTTGGAGAAAGGTCATTTAAATTAAAATTTTTGAAAGCCCAATTTGGACAATTAAATACTAATGCTGGTTAAATTTGGAGAGTGCCTCCAGTTTTTTATCTTTTTATTTAATGAAATATAAGAAATACTTTATGTCTAAGATACTGAGTTTTTACACATCACATAAAGGGACCAAAGGAACATAGAATCCTACACTTACTAATTACTAGAAATATTTATTGATTTGACATTTGTAATTAGAAACATATGCCCAAAAGGCTAATGATACCATCCCCTTTTTTAAGCGTTTGTTTTTGTTTTGTTTTGGTTTTTTTTACAAAATTTATTAACTTCTGGTCTTAACTGCACTGATACATCAAATTGTGTAATACAATATCTGTAAAATAAAGCATACATCCATAAATATGAATTTAATACTATACACATTTCCATTTCATGGTAGTTTTTACCACATCAGTCAACAAAAACATTTTTACTGCCTTGTACAGTTGATCAAATTATCTTTATGTCCTGCAATATATATAATTTAGTTAATAGAAATAATAAACGCTGAGCTTTATGGAATTTCTTCTCTCCATCATATGTTTTTCTCCCTCAAGATATTAAAATATGTCTCTTTTTTCAGGAATGAAGCTACAGAAAAAAAAAATAAAGATTTACAGATCACATGTGAATCTCTGAGTAAACAAATTGAGACATTGAAAAAGTTGAATGAATCTCTCAAGCAACAAAATGAAAAGTACAAATCTCTAGTTTTTTATAATTATTTTAGAATTTTCATAAACAAAATGATTTTCTTTCCATATAGAATGCTATTTATATTGATAAAATTATTAGAATCATAAAAGATATAAAAATACATTTAATATAATTAAGGATAATTACTGCTTCTGTAAAATTTTCTCTTAAAGTAGTGGTTGGCATGGTTCACTGATTTTTTGCCCTTACTTTTTTCTGTAACCTTAGAACTATTGCCCAATTAATAGAGAAAGAAGAACAAAGAAAAGAAGTGCAGAACCATTTAGTAGACACAGAATGTAAACTAGCCAGTAAGTAGCTCCTCAATTGATAAGTATCTGTTTTATAACAAATCTTGCATTGAAGGGAAAACTTAAGTGATTTTTCTTTTTCTGTACCATATCTTCCAGTTATTTCATTTTTTTTAAAGTCATAAATTGCATCCTACACAGCTCCCCTTGTCTTGCCACAACATTTCACAAAACCATTTTAGTTGGAGTTGTTGTTAAGTGACGTCATCAATTCTAAGACATAGCAATCCTGTAAAGGGTTTCCGAGGAACGGCTGATGGTTTTCATCTGTGGATCTTGTGGTTAATAGTCCATTGCTTATCCTTCAGCACCACACCACGATTCGTCTTAGTTGGAGTGGTCAAATGGAAATCTAGGAGTTATGGAAAATAATTGCCCTTTATAAAATATAAATTTTTTAAAGAAATGTAACAGCAGGTGGCAGTGCTAGGTAACTTTTAGTTACTAGCTTCTTAATGTTAGTAGTTGTGAAATGATCCACTAAATAACGTTGTTGTTTTTTTTTTTCCTAACTTGACTTTAAGTGCAGATACCTGCCTTTGTAATTTCTTTCTCTCTCTTTTTTTACTAACCCTTAACTTCTGAGGGTTGTCATTCTCTATTGTATGTTATAATGAGAATAAAAGGGATCAACATGGAGATTTTGCATTTTCTCTATAATACTTGTATACAGGAGTCCTGGTGTGGTGCTGTAGGATAAGCACCGGATTGCTGACTGCAAGGTTGGTAGTTCAAACCCACTAGCAGCTCTTTGGAAAATCCTATACAGGGTCACTGTGAGTTTGAACCAACTCAATGGCAGTTAACAACAACAGCCAGTATAGTGAAAGGATTTTGTGGTACTTCTATTCAGTACATATTCTAAAGTTTATATCTCCAGTAAAATATTTTGTGATTTTCTTACTTGCCTTTCTCTTGTAATAGCTACTACACCTATTCAGAATAATATCAGTAAAAAAAAAAAAAAAACTATGAGTTATAACCAGCTGTTTGTTTGCTTGTGTTTAAGATTTGCAACAAAAAGCTGTGGGACAAGAAGAAAAAATTAAAACCTTGCAAAAAGAAAGGGAAGATAAAGAAGAAACCATTGACATCCTTAGAAAAGAATTAAGCAGAACGGAACAGATAAGAAAAGAGTTGAGCATTAAGGTAAGAATCTGTTCAAGTTCTCCTTTATTAAGATCCCAAAGTGGTTTGACTATCATTTGTTACAAAAATTCTGATAATATGAAATCCTTTTTTCCTAAAATCATTCATCACATATTAAGTACATAGTGTTAGCATTTAATTAGTTTCAGGTGGGCAAAGAATACAGTGAGGCTCTCCAAGTTATTGGAGTCACATATAGATAGCTGTATAAAGCACATAGTCTGCATCTTTCTGCTTAAATATGTAAGGATGGTAATAATAAATGCTCACATTTGTTTAGAACTTTATAGTTTCCAAAGGACTATAAATATTTATAATTTTCCTAACTGTAGTGGCGGTGGTGTGCTGTGGAGTCACTTGGGTTTCCGACGCTGTAAATCTTTACGGGAGCAGAAAGTTTTGTACTGCTGCCCTTGAGGTTTAGCAGTCTGACTTGTAACCACTAGCCTACCAGAGCTCCTTTTCTTAACTGTAACAAAAACTATATAAATATTTTCAAGTAACAAATGAAGAAACTGAGTCTCAGGTTAAGTTACTTGTTCAAGATCAGTCAGTAAATGAAATTCTGAATCGAAGTCTTGGGCTCATTCTGCACTATCATGATTGTGTTTAGTACAAGTACTTGTGAATAGCAATTTCTGACCCATTTATTAGAAAGATGAGAACAGACTAAACTACTACAGAGCATGAGTTTAAAAAAAGGCATCAAATTTAACCCACATTCACAGATTTCCTGCTTCTGCTTTAATATAGTTATTTTCATAATAATTCTAAGAAGTATGTAGTATTTTCAGCTGCTGGCATTGACTTAAAAGGCAAGTTGAGATATCTTTCCAATTCATATTATATTTACTAATTGCTTACCTAAAATTTCATATAATTAAGCTGACTAAAATAGAATCCATATTTATAATGTGTCTTTTGATTGCTTTTTGTTTTGTTTGTTTTGATTTGTTGTTTTCCATTCCATCCCCTCAATCCCTTAGGCTTCCTCCCTAGAAGTTCAAAAGGCCCAATTAGCAGGTCGGTTGGAAGAGAAAGAATCTTTGGTGAAACTTCAACAAGAGGAATTGAGCAAACACTCTCACATGATAGCAATGATCCACAGTTTAAGTGGTGGAAAAATAAGTCCAGAAACTGTTAATCTCAGTATATAGACATGGTGGGATTTTGAAGTTTGTAATGGTATTTGTGATGTATTTATCTATTGTGGGATAAGGGAGGGAATTTGTGACTCTAAAACACTCAGAAATGATTCATACAGTAAACATCCTGTTCTGATACATTTTTGTTTTTTTGAATAGAGAAATATTTTTAAAGTTTTACTGTCTGTTTCTGACTTTTATTGCTTAAAGCCTTTTTTGTTTCTTCTATTCTAATTTCCTTTTCCTATCATTCTGTTTTTAAGGTTTTTCATTTTCCTTAGTTGATTTCTGCTCTCATCTTACTCTTTTTGAAATCAAATGTTCATGATATAAAATTCCTAAAGATTAACAAATTAAAAATACAATTAATAAAAAGAGAAAAGGTATAATATAGTATTAGAGAAGTTTTTCTTTAAAGTAGTACTAAAGAAATAAAAAAAATTTTTTTTTACAGTATTTAAGATCTATGAGGGGCTTTCAAAAAGTTTGTGTCATAAGTTCCAAATTTAAAAACTGATATAGTGAGTAATTTTCAAAAATAATGTGGAAGAACTTTAAAATAGCTACGTATTAAATAATAGCATTGTCACATAAAGAACTGTAATTACTAGTAGAATTTTTGTATAAGGTACTTTTAGTTCTTTTGTCTTTTTAAAATGATACATATTGAGTCCCTCTGTCACTCGTAGTCAATTTTGAATGTCTAATGGTTTCCATAAGAATAATTCAGATTGTACTCGTGCTACATATTTGGAATTTAATATTCATCATTAAGTGTGATGTGAATTGCATTTAGTGTTAAAGTATAGACTAATATATTTATGTATTTTTAATGCAAGGAAAGTTTTCAGTATTTTTTTCATTTGAATCAAATGATGTAAGTAATGTGTTTAAGAAAAGTATATCAATATTTTGATAAATCATTCGTTTTAGTGTTTACTTCCTATATCTCTGCTTGATTTTAGTGAATTTAGAAACATACTCCTAATTTTTAGTCCTAGTTATCTCAATTTATATTTAGGAATTAAACACACATATATTTTAGAATGTTACTAATGATCCTAAATTATATCAAACTATAATAGTTTTCTGTATTTGTAGACATTTTGTAGTATCTTGAAAAATTTAAAGCATTATGCAGATTTAAATGTGTTAAACTGCTACTTGTTCTGTAGAAGTACGTTCTGTTTTCTTCTGAAACAATGTACATTTTAAATTTAGTATGAAAAAATTGTTTCAATGGATGGATATGATTAAAAAACTGAAAGTAAATTCTCATCTAACCAAAGTTTTGCATCAGATTTATAAGCTAAGTATATGAATGAATTAAGCAAAAGTTCTAGGGAAAAATCAACATTTTGACAATTTAGAAACTTGTCAAGACACTGAGCCTAGCCCATTACTACCCAATAGAACATTAGGCAATGATGGAAATGATCTGTATCTTTACGGTCAAGTACTGTAGCTATTAGCCATGTGTGGTTGTCATTCACTTGATATGTGGATAGAGTAAATAAGTAAAATTTAAATTTAACTTTAAATCACCACCATACTAGTCAATGTAGATAGCCTATTCTTGCAGGTAGGCATTTGTTTAAGCTACTATGTTTGCCTATAGGTAGAGACTTTCTATATTTCTTATAGCCTTGCTTTTAATATAGCTTTAACCTGTTTATTCTAATTCTCTTCTCTCTGAAGAGGAAAAATCTGTTAGGTTTTGCAGGTGAGTATTATCAGTTCTTATATTTCTCTTAGTCTTTTTGTCTCTTCTGTTGTTATGTGCTGTTGAGTCGGTTCCAACTCAAAGTGACTCTGTATAGGGTTTCCAAGTTGCTGCTGGTAGGTTTGAACTGCTGACCTTGTGGTTCACAGTCCAGTGCTGATCCTACAGAGCAACACCAGAAGTCTCTTTCTAGCACCTTTCATACTGTTTTTCTTATTAACCAGAGTCTAATGAGTGCTTCCTTCCATTTTTACCCTTTTTGTTCTGTGTACCTAAGATTTAAAAAAAAAAAAAAAAAAAAATCCTACTTGTGTACTTGTGTGTGTGTATTTTTTTTTTAATTACAAAAAAAATGTTAAAGTTACTGCCATAATTAAGATTTTATGTTTTGTATATTTCTTAATGATAAAAACAAAACTTAGTCAATGCATAAGTATATCGTGTTATAGTTGTTAAGTGCCATTTAATTTGATTTAACTCAGCAACCCTGCATAAGGTTCCCGAGGACCGGCTTGTTGGGTTTGAACCACCAAACGTGTGGTTCAAACTGACCCTGCAGTCCAGTGCATTATCCTGCTGCTCCACACCAGGACTCTGTTGGGATGGTTCAAAATTCTCAACAATTTTATTAGGAAGAATTTCATTTAATGTACATGAACAGAGTTCTTTTTATCATTTATACTTGCTTCTTGAGCATGTATGTTGTTGTTAAGTGCTATCGTGTCCATTCCAACTCACAATGACCCTATATAAAGTTTGCAAACCCCACCAGGGTTTGAACCTCCGACTTTGTGGTTAGTAGTCCAGTGCTTATTCTAAAGTGCTACACCAGGACTCCTAAGTATATATGTTGTTGTTGTTAAGTGCTGTCGAGTCAATTCAGACCCATACGACCCTGTATAGAGTTTTCAAGGAGCAGCAGCTGGTGAGCTTGAACTACCGACCTTGTAGTTCAAATGACTTTGCAATCTGGCGCATTAACCCACAGCACCACACCTGATTGGAGTTTACACCAGGGGCTTCAAAAAAAAATGTGTGGAAAGATTCCATTGTCTTCTAAGTTCATTTTTCACAAATTTTTTGTCTTCATAATATAACAGTAGATCCTGTTATGCTTTATAACAGTTAAATGAAAATATGTTTGGATTTCACCTTCCTACATAGATGTAATCAAGGTATATTTTCTACAAGTCATGACCTTATATTAATGTGATTATGGTTTTTCCTTTCAAATAGATAGAACTGCATTCACAGTTTTTTAATTCACATCTTGTGGTGCAGTTGAATTATGTGATAAGGCTCTTCTCGCCATAGTCTTTGTAACTACCACCAAATGAATGTGATAAGGCTCTTCTTTCCATAGTCTTTGTAACTACCACCAAATGACAGGGGGGTGCTGCTGCTACGTGCCGTCAAGTCACTTCTGACTCATGGCAACCCTGTATAGAGTTTCCAAGGCTGTAATTCTTCACAAGAGCAGATAGTCTATAATCTCTCCTGTAGAGTGGCTATTGGGTTAGAACTGCTGACCTTGTGATTAGCAACCCAACACATTAGCCCACTATGTTACCAGGGTCAGTAAGCTATATGGGTTTCCAGTGTGGGGACTGGCCAGCATTGCCATGCAGGTGAGTATAAAGTGGGCCATTTCAGAGGAGAGAACAAAGGCTCTTAATGACCATCAAGAAAGAAAAGCCACAAGCACAGTATAACTTTAAACCCCAAGATATTTGTGTGGATAGATGTTAGTAGCATAGGTGCTAAAAGCACGTGACAAAACAGTGGGCCTACCAGCCCTTGTTAATTGCTGTCAAGTCGAATCTGACTCGTAGTGTCTGATTCCAGTAAGTGGCTGGTGGATTTGAACTGCCAACCTTGCGGTTAGCAGTACACTGCTAATCTTACAGTACCACACACAGACTCTTGGAACAAGTAAACCTGAGTGCCTTTTAGGTAGGCTGGCTTGCAGTGAGGAGTGGTCTGTGGGCATTTATCAGCGGTAAAGGAGCTTTGTAACACTTGCCTTAGCAAACTATATGCCAAGGGGCGAGAGATATGCATGTGGGTGGTATGACTGAGAAGAGGCACTCCTTACTCTGGACTATTATCTTCAATTATACTTTTTAACTTCCCTGATACACTCCATAATTGTGAATATTGTCTCTGAGTTCTGTGTGGCCATTGTAACAGTTATCAAACCCAGCAAGCAGAGAACTAGAAAGTACCATGAGTCCGGATGGTGTGGCACTGTAGAATATGCACTAGACTGCTAACCTCAAGATCACTATGAGTCAGAACTATAGCTTAAGAAAATAATAGATACGGTAAGCATATTGAATGTGTCTTCAAGCTATAGTGACTCTTTGGAAATTATTCTTTCTACCCAAACTCCCAAATTTAAGAATTGGTCACTGAGATCATAAAATTACAAAAAAGGAGTCTCTGACTTAAGACATATTCAGCTTATTACAGATCACACGTACAATTTATCAGTGAAGTGCCTTCGAGTTGGTTCCAATTCATAGTGACTCTTTATAGGGTTTCCAAAGAGTTGCTGATGAGTTTGAACTGTCAACCTTGCAGCTCAAACCAACCTTGAAGTCCATTGCTTATCCTACAGCACTACATCAGGACTCCATCAGTTAAGTGTCATTGCGTCAACTCTGACTCATAATGATCCTGTATAAGGGTTTCTGAGGAGCGCTGGTGAGTAAACCACATGCCTTGCAGTTCAAACCCTATCTTGTAGTCCAGTGCATTATCCCACAGCACCACAGAAGGACTCCAGTCAGTTGTTAAGTGCCCTCGAGTCAATTCTGACCCATAGTGACCCTGTAGGGTTTCCAAGGAACAGCTGATGAGCTTAAACTGCCAAGCATGCAGTTCAAATGGCTTTGCAGTCTGGTGCAGTACTAATTGTACATATATAATATTATACAACTGAGAGGTCCTGGCAGTGTTTTCATGTGTGAATAGGGTTGCTATAAGATGGAACCAATTCTATGGCACCCAACAACAATTTGCACTAAAGGCATATTTACAAAGAGGCTAAATCAATGCCTGGTTTCAAGGCATTTTAAGAAAAGCACACTGCTGCTTGAAAGAAATGCTGCTGTATTTAAATCAAGACTTATTTTGGTTTGCCATCATGAAAACCCCTGAGAATTCAAACACATGGATAAAAATCAGCTGCGGGTCTACTACAGGAATAACTCAAGCCCTGGATGACGATTGTGTTATTTAAAGACTAATATTTAAACTTTCATCCAGGAAGCCAGTGGCAACTACCAAGATTGTGCTGCTATTCATTCAATGCCTCAGAACATCCTCCTCCATCGTCAGGATGTGAAAGTGTATCTACTTCCCAAAACGATAGCTGTGATTCAGCCTTTGGATCAAGGGGCAATCGCCACCTTCAAGGCATAAGGACTACATTTACTTAAGCAATAGCAACAGGTGTGGTAACATGCTTTCTGGAAGAATTATACTATACTGTGTGGCACTGTGGGTTAGCACCAGACTGCAAAGTCATTTGAACTGTAAGGTCAGCAGTTTAAGCTCACCAGCTGCATCTTGGAAACCTTATACGTGGTTGCTATGGGTCAGAACCAACTCAAGGGCACTTAACAGTAATGTAATTGGAATGTTGCATCTTCCTGGAAAATGCATGCAGGGGATTTGGGAAAACTGCCAAGTCATGTGAACATGCGGCAAGCATTTGATTAGAATAATAGAAGAGATTAGTGAATATGGTAAGAACGTTGAATTTAAAACTTGATAAATCACAAATTAGGGATGGCTTATACATAGATTATGAAGAAGTAGAATTGATAAGATTTCAGGATTTTGAAGGAAGGAAATGTTGAAGAAGAAACAAGTCCTGAAGAAGGAGAGGAGTTGCCAAAATTTTTTTACAGTGAAAGGATTAGCTGGAATTATTTCTAAATTTAGTTCAGGGTCATAAGTTGCTTGAATACATAAATGGAAACAATCACTTTGCTAAAGCTGAGTAGATTCAATTTACTGCAAATTACGTAGAAGAAAAAAGAAACCATGCAGAGAATTCTCACTAATTTTTCAACAAGAGACAGCATCCCCATTCCAGATGACCCAGAATTTTTCACAAGTGGAGTTATTACTGATAAAATGCCAATGTATCCAGTGTTTCATGATTGGAATAAGTTTTTCTGATTTGTGTATATATGTATGAAAATATGTTTGTAAGTATTGCTTCCAAAGACAGATCTTTTTTAAGTGATACTATGAAAGATTTTGAAGTACTAGGGTTTCAGTTTATGTTAGAACCAATTTATGACAGAGTCATCAGAATGAAACTCCCTCTGCCAAAAGCCAGCTACTACCAGTATTTGTGTGGGTCAACACTTACCTTGCTCTCTGTGATTACCAATAAATATAAAATGCATATTGTCCATATGGTTAGTCATTTGGGTTAAGAAACTAATTGTAGAAGGAAATGCTGAGTGAAAGTCAATCACAAAAGGACAGATAGAGTGTGGTATTATTATGTAAAGGAGTCCTGGGTGATGCTGCAGGATAATGCACTAGAAAGCAAAGTCGATTTAAACCACAAGGTTGGTGGTTCAAATGCACCAATCCTATACAGGGTTGCTCTGAGTCACAACAAACTCGGTAGCACTTAACAGCAACAACCATTATTGTAAAGGATTCAGAAAAGGTTTCCATTCTAAAACATTTTTTGAAAGTTACCAGAGATAGGAGGGAAGGGAGAGTAATTCAGTGGGTAGAGGTTAGGCACATGTTAACTTTGGTGATGGGGAGGGCAATATACAGGTAAAGGGTAGCAGAAGAATGATGAAGATAGGTGAAGACACCGAGATATGCATGGGCTAAAGGGGACAGAGGTAAATAGTGATGTATACACAATAGAACAACAGTGTTTTCTGTATAGATACATGGATTGAAACAGGCTGAATGGATAATGGAGAGAAGGTGAGACATATATGTCCCACAAGTATCTTAAGTTTGACAGACGATATTAAATGGGGTGGAGTATGCAGTAAGCAAAATGATGAAAACTTCCTAGATATATCAAACATAATGAGCTGATGGTCCTGAGGGCTCAGGACTGCAGACTCAAGGGACACCATAGTCAATTGGCATACCATAGTCCACAAAAACCATATGTTCTACATCCTGCTTAGGTGATTAGTGCCTGGGATTCTGAAAGCTCATGAGTCTAAATTGCAGTTATTGGTCTCCATGTGCAGAAGAAAGAGTGGTAAGAACTGAAGAGGCTTGGAATCAATATGTCCAATTGGCTAATGGAACATGTGAACGTCAGTCTCCACAACTGTTAACCAGAAGAACTAGATGGTGCCCAGCTCCCTGATAGGGATCATATAGAGAGGGAGAAAATGTGGAACAAAAACTCAAAAATTTTTAAATTAACAAAAAAATAGATTTACTGGTCAGAAGAACTGAATAATCTGAGATGATGGCCTTTGATGTCCCTTCAGGAACTCACCCTCATGGCCCAGTTTTTAACCAACCAGTAGGTAGTTTTATAGTGGGGACAACAACACTAACAATGTATGCTCACCATGAAATAGTCAACCATTCAAAATCATAAGGGCAACAATATAAGCATAAGGACAAAGTTGAGAAGAGCTAGGAAGATGGGTGGAATGCAAATGGGAACCACAGCAGGGTAACTTGTATGGAGAGAATTGTAATCTTTGAGAAGAAAGTGTGGTTTGTTGAATGTAAATATGATCTTGTTTGTAAGCCACTTCATAATAAAAACTAAAACAACTAGTACTTATGTGCATTGAAGTATTTTACACAAAAAGTTTTTAAAAAAACAACTATTTTCAGCATTCCCAGAGCTTAAGAGTCAAGATAACAAATTAAAAAATTTTTTAAATCAACAGCCAAGGCTTTTAAAAGGATGGCTTCGTTTTTATAATATGGCTAATGAACCTGATGTTAAGTGCCATCAAGTTGATTCCAACTCAGTGACCCTGTGTAGTGAACCACTGACCTTGAGGTTCAAACCGATCTTATGGCCCAGTGCTTATCCTACAGTGCCACAAGGAGCCTGATAAGTACTTAAATTGTGTACTTCAGTAATTCATAAATTGGGGGGGAAATCTTGTAAAACACAAAAACATGAGACCTTTTGAATCTGCAAATTACTTTGACATCTTAAATACCCTAGGGGAAAGCTAATTATCACATTACTATAAAGGGAAAGCACCATAGTTCTTAGAACCCAGTTTGGGGTTTAGTATTTTTTATACATTGAGGTATGTTAGACTAACCCTTCATAAACATCATTGAATATGAGAAGAAAGCATCTTTCCTCCCAACTAAATGTGAGTTTTTATTTATCTAATTCACCATGGATCCAGCATTTATATGATTTTGGTATCTTAAAAAAAAAAAAAAAAGATGGATAATCTAGGATACTTAGCAGCAGACTTTTTTATGTAAGATCCAAAGCTGGCTAAGAGAGTGACATTTTCAAAGTCAGTAGAATAGATTGGCTTGCAGTTTGATTACATAACTAAAAACTAATCTTGTAAGTAGCTGAGTTTTTGGCAGGGATTTAGTACTGAATCTGATTCTGTTTCTCCATTACATTATCTATACTGTTATTCTAAGAATTGTATTTTATCTTTTACCTGAAAGAGCCAAAAGATACAATGTATTCGAACAGCCTCATACTTTTTTCAAACTTCAAATAAAAGGCCTTATGATTAGCCCTGGAGCATCACACCTTCATGAAATAAGCACTGGACGTGACCCACAAGGTTGGCGGTTCAAGCCCACCATCTTCTCCATGCTAGAAAGATGAGGCGTTATGCTTCTTCAAAGATTTAAAGTCTCCGAAACCCTATACAGGATCTCTTAAGAGTCAGAATGAATCCACTCAACAACAACATGATTAACCCTAGGAAAATAACACTTCATGATCATTCAGGCAAGGTTTTCTTCTCTGCACGAATTAAGGGTAGTAAGGAGTCCTGGTGTGGCACTGCGGGATAATACACTGAACTGCAAGATAGTTTCAATCACAAGGTTGACAGTTCAAACTCACCAGCCGCTGCTCGGAAACCCTATACGGGGTCACTATGAGTAGGAACCAACTTGATGGCACTTGACAATTGCTGCTGCTGTTTGCTGAGGAATCGGTTCTCACTCATAGTGACCCTGCTTCCAAGGCTGTAAATCTTTGGAAGACCAAAAGGCCTCATCTTTCTCCCACAGTGCGGCTGGTGAGTTCAAACTGCTGACCTTGAAGTTAGCACAACACGTAACCCACTACACTACCAGGACTCCTTAAGACTGTTGTTAGGTGCCAGGGAGGTCGTACAGACTCATAGCAACCCTATGCACAACAAAACAAAACACCTCCCGGTCCTGCGCCAACCTCACAATCACTGGAATGTTTGAGCCCATTGCTGCTGCCACTGCCAATCCATCTCAAAACAGAGGTCTTCCTCTTTTTCTCCAACCCTCCACTTTACCAAACATGATCTCCTTCTCCAGGAACTGGGCCCTCCTGATAATATGTTCCTACGAAGTCTGGCTATCCTGGATACCAAGGAGCATTCTGGCTGTACTTCTTCCAATGCAGACTTGTTTGTTCTTTTAGCAGCCCATGGTGCTTTTAATATTCTCCAACACCATAACTCAAATGCATCAATTCGTTTACAGTCTTCCTTATTCACTGTCTGACTTTCACATGCATATGAGGTTATTGAAAATGCCATGGTTTGGGTCAGGTGCACCTTAGTCCTCAAACTGATATATTTGCTCCTCATGAGCACAATGAAGAGTTCCTAAATACTCATTCTACACAATGCTGTCCATAGCTTGTCATGATCCACAAGATTGAAAGTCTGCATAATCAATAAAGCACAGGTAAATAATATTCTGGTATTCTCTGCTTTCAGCCAAGACATCCAATGTCAACAATGATATCCCTTGTTCCTCATCCTCATCTGAATCCAGCTTGAACTTCTGGAAGTTCTCTGTCAATGTATGATTACAGCCATTTTTAAATTATCTATAGCAAAATTTTACTTGCGTGTGATATTGATGATATTGTCGTGTGATTTCTGCATTATGTTGGGCCACCTCTCTTTGGAATGGGCACAAATATGATTCTGTTCCAGCCAGTTGGCCAGGTAGCTATCTCCCAAATCTCTTTGGATAGATGAGTAAGTGCCTTCAGTGGTGCATCAGTTTGTTGAAATATTTTGATTTGTATTTCATCAGTTCCCAGAGCCTTGTTCTTTATCAATGCCTTAAGTGCATCTTTGACTTCTTCAGTCCTACCAGCTCTTGATGATATGCTACCTCTTGAAATGGTTCAACAGCGATCTTTTCTTTTTGGTACAGTGCCTCTGTGTATTCCTTCCATCTTCTTTTGATGCCTTCTGTATCATTTAATATTTTATCTATTATTGTTGTAAAGTCTCGTTGAGTTGGTTCTGACCCATAGCAATGCTGTATAGGGTTTTCGAGGGAGAGCTGGTGGGGTTGAGATGCCAATATTGCAGTTCAAGTTGACCTTTCAGTCCAACGCATTATCCTGTAGCCCCACACAAGGACTTCCATAGAATTTCAATATTTTAAGTTGAGATTTGAATTTTTTCTTCAGTTCCCTCAGCTTGAGAAGTGCTGAGCATGTTCTTCCCTTATGGTTTTCTAGCTCCAGATCCTGGCTCATTGCGTTATGACCTTTTACTTTGTCTTCTCCAGCTGACCTTTGGAATTTTCTTTTCATCTCTTTTACCTCCTGATTTCTTCCATTGTCTGGAGAGCAAGTTCAGAATCTCTTCTGACATCCATTTTGGTCTTTTTTATTTCATTCTTGTCTTCTTAATGACTTTTTACTTTCTTCCTCTATAATGCTCTTAATGTCATCCCATAACTCATCTGGACTTTGGTTTTTGTGTCTAATGCATCAAATCTGTTCTTCAGATGATCTTTAAATTCAGATGGGATATGTTCCAGGTCATAGTTTGGCCCTTGTGGACTTGTTTTAATTTTCTTCAGCTTCAGGCTGAACTTGTATATTATTAGCAAATAATGATCTGTTCCACAGTCTGCCTCTGGCCTTGTTTTTACTGATGATAATGGAGCTTTTCCACTGTCTCTTTCCACAGATGTCACTTTGATTTCTTTATTTTCCTTCTGGTTAGAGCCATATGTATAATAGTCTTTTATGTTGTTTAAAAGGGTATTTGTAACAAAGAAGTCATTGTTTTTGCAAAATTCTATCATGTGCTCTCCAGCATGATATCACCAAGGCCATATTTTCCAAGTACTGATGCTTACTCTTTGTTTCCAACCTTTACATTCCAATTACTGGTAATTATCAATATATCTTGATTGCATGTTTGATCAATTGGAGACTGTAGAAGTTGGTAGAATTCTTCAATTTCATCATCACTGGCTTTATTGGTTGGTAAATTTGAATAATGATAGTATTCATTGGTCTTCCTTGTAGGCATATGGATATTATCCTATCACAGCCATTGTTGTACTTCAAGACAGATCTTGATATGGTTTTTGTTTTTGTTTTTTTTTTTTCATGATGAATGCAATGCCATTCCTCTTCATTTGCCATTCCCGGCATAGTAAGCCATGTGACTGTCAGATTCAAAATGTCCAATACCAGTCCATTTCAGCTCACTAATTAATTGCCTAGGCTATCAATGTTTATATGTTCTATTTCATTTTTGACAATTGCTAATTTTCCTAGATTCATACTTCGTACATTCCATTTTCCAACTATTAATGGATGCTTACAGTTGTTTCTCTTCATTTTGAGTTGTTCTCCATCAGCAAATGAAGATCTCAAAGGCCTTACTCCATTTACATCATTGCAGTCAACTCTACTTTAAGGAGGTAGCTCTTTCCCAGTGGTATTTTGAGTGTCTGTCAACCTGAAGGGCTCATCTTCCAGTTCTATATCTGACAGTACTCTGGTGCTCTTCATCATGTTACAATATTCAATATTTTGGTGCTGACAGTGTTCCATTGCTATTATTCGGTCACTACATTTTCAGAAGTAATCTGTCTGTACTTCTTGGTAGTCTGTCTTCATCTGGAAACTGAGTTGAAACCTATCCACTGTGTGTGATCCTACTGTTATTTAAAATACCAGTGGCATAATTTCACGAATCACAATAACATGCAAGCCACCACAGTACGGAAAACTGACATATGAGTGGTGGTTCTTAAGCTAGTAACTATACTAATTTGTGTAAAATCCAGTTAATTGGAGCATGTTAAAGCAGGGAGGATTATTTGAATAAAGTTACAGTAAGTACTTGGATTAAAAAGTTTGACTTACTGACAACTACTTGTGCCGGGGTCTGGCCCCGACATAGTGGTCACGAGTTTTTGGTTCACGAGGAGGGGAGATCCAGCGGCGATAGGGATAGCGAAAGAATACACAGAGAAACAGAAGAAG
>NW_006408754.1:2895103-2901822 GCF_000296735.1 Chrysochloris asiatica
CTTATGCACAGCAGAACGAAACACTGCCCGATCCTGGGCCAACCTCACTACTGTTGCCACACTTGAGTTCGTTGATGCTGCCACTTGGCTAATCCATCTCGTTGGGGGTCTTCCTCTTTTCCTCTGACCCTCCACATTACCAAACATGATATCCTTCTCCAGCGATTGCTCCCTCCTGACAATAAGTCCAAAGTATGAGAGATGAAGTTTGGCCATCTTGGCCTCTAAGGCACTCTGGCTGCACTTCTTCCAAAACAGATCTATTGGTTCTTTTGGCAGCCCGTGGCACTTTTAATATTCCCCTCCAACACCATAACTCAAAAGCATCAATTCTTCTACGGTCTTCCTTATTCACTGTCCAGCTTTTGCATGCATATGAGATTATTGAAAACATCATGGCTTGGGTCAAGCCCACCTTAGTCTCAAGCTGACATCTTTGCTCTTCAGCACTTTAAAAAGGTCTTGTGCAGCAGATTTGCCTAATGCAGTACATTGTTTGATCTCTTGACTGCTGCTTCCGTGAGTGTTGATAGTTGGTCCAAGAAGAATGAAGTCCTTGACAACTTCAATCTTTTCTCCATTGATAAGAATGTTGTTTATTGGTCCAGAGGTGAGGAATTTTGTTTTCTTGACATTGAGATGTAATCCATAGAGAAGGCTGTGTTCTTCGATCTTCATCAGTAAATGTTTTAAGTCCTCTTCACTTTCAGCAAGCAAGGCTATATCTTCTACATATCACAGGTTGTTAATGAGTCTTCCTCCAATCCTGATGCCACGTTTTTCTTCATAGAACCCAGCTTCTCGTATTATTTGCCCAGCATACAGGATGAATAAGTATGGTGAAAGAATACAACCTTGTCTGAATCATAGTGACCCTGTATAGCAGGGGTGGAGAACGTCTAGTCTTGCCCTGCCAAGGCAACCACAGTTATAGGAATCACACTGTTGTTTGTTGTTAAGTGCCATGGAATTGGCTCCAACTCATAGCAACCATGTATAGGGTTTCTGAAGAGCAGCTGGTGGATTTGAGCCTTGCTGTTCAAACTGACCTGGTAATCCAGTGCTTATCATACAATGCTACATCAGGACTGCAGCCATTGCATTATTATTGTTGTTGAGTGCCAGTGAG
This sequence comes from Chrysochloris asiatica, assembly GCF_000296735.1. Lineage (NCBI taxonomy): Eukaryota > Metazoa > Chordata > Mammalia > Afrosoricida > Chrysochloridae > Chrysochloris > Chrysochloris asiatica. The sequence goes on from NW_006408754.1 coordinate 2,896,233, forward strand.
TCAGTTCTCACTCATAGTGACCCTGTATCAGGTTTCTGAGGAACAGTGGTGGGTATGAACTGCCGATCTCGTGGTTCACAGTCCAGTGCTTATTCTATATCACTACACTTGCTTTTAATGTTATGAAAATTTGCACGCACTGAATCAATTGAACCAATCCTTTCTCACAAAAATTGGTCATGATCACCTTCACATGATCACAAACACAAAAGATAGGTATAGCTTTTAAATTATTGAAAAGGCTTCAAGCCCTTTCTTCAGGGCTTTAAACAGGTTTGAAATTATTCAGTTATGGCTGTTGGAATCAAAGGCCTCAAATGTGTTGCATAAAAACCACACCTCTTGCAAGTCAGATTTTGACCTCAGTTGGAAAGAGCCCCGTGGGAGAAAAATGGGACTACATACTCCCATAAAGATTAAGCCTATACAAGGGCACTATGAGTCGTCAGAACTGACTCCACTGCCCACAACAACAGGAAACAGGCAGCAGTGTCCTGCTCAAATGCAAAGGCCAACTGTCCTGCTTGGAATGTATGTTAGCACCTCTACCTGTTTCCTACTTATCTGCAAATTCAACTTCAAGACACATTTATGAATGGATCTCATTTGTAACCCAGGGACTGCCTATCCTTAAGCTTTATTGCATTAAAAGAAGAGATGTCCAAATTCAAACACTAACAAATGTGATTAAAAACCAAGTATGTCTTTAAGGACAATTTCACTTTAAGGAATTAGTCTTGGAGAAATAAGGATATACGTGAAGACTTAGCTACAGGATATTCATTGCAACATTGTTCATCAGGGCATAAAATTGGAAACAATTGTATATAATAATAGAATGTGTTTATCAGTGTACAATAGAATTCATCCCTTTCCAAAAGTTATTGAAATATGTATGTTGTGTGCTGTCATGTCTATTCTGACTCATAACAACTCAATATGACAGAATAGATCTGCCCCATAGGGTTTCATAGGCTATAATCTTTACAGTTCTGATGTGGCACTGCAGGATAATGCACTGGACTGCAAGGTCAGTTTGATCTGTAAGATTGGTGGTTCAAACCCACCAGCCACTCCTTGGAAACCCTATATAGGGTTGCTATGGGTCAGAACCAACTCCACAGCACTTAACACAATAATCTTTATAGTGCACTGGACAGCTTACTGCAATATTACATTTCAAACCCATCAGCTGCTCTTCAGAAACCCTATTGTTGTTGTTATGTGCCATGGAGTCAGTTTCGACTCATAGAAACCCTGCATAGGGTTTCTAAAAGTCATTATAAATCAGAAGAAAAATGACAGCATTTAATCCTAGTTGGTGCTGTAGGATCATTACTGGACTGTGGATCAACCACAGGGTTGGCAGTTCAAACTCACCCGCTGCTCCTTGGAAACCCTATACAGGGTCCCTTTGAGTCAGAAGCAACTCTACATCACTGAACAACAACAATTTAAGCAATCTTTTCAAAGGCAGATTACCAGTTCTTTTCTCCCATAGGGCAATTGGTGGGTTCCAACTGATTTTTTGGTTTGCAGTACCTTAATAATTGTGGATATTGTGGATCTTGACAAGCTATAGACAACATTGCAAAGTCTGAGTATTCCAGAACATTTACTTAATTGTGCTCATGAGGAATCTCTACCTGGACCAATAAGCAGTTGTTCAAACAGAACATGGGAACACTGAATGGTTTAAAATTAAGAAAGGTGTGCGACAAGGTTCTATTCTTTCACCATATTTATTCAACCTGTATGCTGAGCAAATAATCTGAGAAGCTGGGTTCTATGAAGCAACATGTGGCATCAGGATTGGAAGAAGAATCATTAACAACCTGCAATGTGCAGATGATACAACCTTGCTTGCTGAAAGTGAAGAGGACTTAAAACATTTACTGATCAAGATCAAAGAGCACAGCTTTTGGTATGGATTACATCTCAATGAAAGAAAACAAAAATGCTCACAAATGGACCAATAAACAACATTCTTACCAACGGAGAAAAGATTGAAATTGTCAAGGACTTCATTCTTCTTGGATCAATTATCAACACTCACAGAAGCAGCAGTCAAGAGATCAGACAGCGTATTGCATTAAGCAAATCTGCTGCACAAGACCTTTTTAAAGTGTTGAAGAGCAAAGATGTCAGCTTGAGGACTAAGGTGGGCCTGACCCAAGCCATGGTGTTTTCAATAACCTCCTATGCATGCGAAAGCTGGACAGTGAATAAGGAAGATTGTAGAAGAATTGATACCTTTGAGTTATGATGTTGGAAGAGAATATTTAAAGTGCCATGGGCAAAAGACCAAACAGATCCATGTTGGAAGAAATGCAGTCAGAGTGCTCATTGGAGGCCAGGATGGCCAAACTTCGTCTCTCATACTTCGGACATAATGTCAGGAGGGACCAGTTGCTAGAGAAAGATATCATCTTTGGTAGGGTGGAGGGTCAGAGAAGAAGAGAAAGACCCCCAACGAGATGGATTGGCCATGTGGCAGCATTGACGGACTCAAGTGTGGCAACAGTAGTGAGTTTGGCCCAGGATAGGGCAGTGTTTTATTCTGCTGTGCATAGGGTTGGTATGAGAACCGGTAACAACAACAATAAAAATTGTACCAGCAGGGCTCCTTTTGTCAAAGATATGCATGTGGAAATATTCCTGATATGGTAAATAGACAAAGGAAACCAGAACTAAGTAAACTAGTGTATACCTGCATATCTTTAAGATAAGTGATGTATATGTATGTATTTATACCCATATTTTAAAACATGGATTTTGTAATCACATCTGAATTTGAATTCTGTTTCTACCTAGGGAAAGTTTTTGCTTAACCATTTTGAAACTCAATTTCTTTGTCTGTAAAATGACAATAATGCTCTATGGGATTGTTATAATATTAATTATAAACACAAGTAAAGCTCAAGGCTTCTGGTAGATTCTCAATTAATGTTCATATTCCTTTTGGAAGATGAGTGGAGTTAAAAAGCTTCATATCTTTTGTTCATTTCTTGTTTTACTTCATCAACACTGTGACTAATTATAGAAAATTAACAGTAAAGAAAATGAATAATAATGGTTCTGTGATTTGAAAAATAGTTGCAGTAAGAAGGATAGTATTAGGAGTTTAATCTTCAAATCATATAATTCTTGTCTATTCCTAGGGTAACGGATTTATTGACTAAACCTAGCTGGGTTGTTCTTTCTAATTTATTTATATTAAATAGCTGTCCTAAGCAATGTCAAGAAATTGTGTGTTTTTCTCTCTTTGAAAAGAAGCATTTTTCATCCTTTAAGTCAGTTTTCTCTTGGGTGTCATAGTCTTTTCCAATTGATGAATATGCCTACAAAGTTCAATGTGAAATGAATTCTATTATTTCTTCTTCTTCTTTTCTTCCTCCTCCTCCACTTCCTTCTCCTTCTTTTTCTTTGTCTGGAAGAGAATAATAGGAAAAGGAATGATTGGGAAAGTGTGACAAATTTTAATAATAAAACAATATGTTAATCCAACAAGGTATAGACCACCAAAATTTGAATGCAAGAACGGAAATACTTGTACACCAATGTTCACTGCAGCGTTATTCATAATACCCATAAGGTGGGAACAGTCCAAATGTGCACTGAGTAATGTATAAATAAATAAAATGTGGTATATGCATAAATGGAATATTTTTCATTCATAAAGATAAATGAGATTTTGATATATGCTACAACATGAATGGAGTCCTGATGTGATGCTACAGGATAAGCACTGGACTGCTAACTGTAAGGTCAGTAGTTCAAACCTACCACCTGTTCTTCGAATACCCTATATAAGGTCACTATAAGTCAGAATCAACTTAATAACAGCACTTAATAACAGCAACAACATGCATGATACTTGAAAATATTATATTGAGTGAAATATGTCAGACAGAAAAAAAGAACAAATATTATATTATCCCACATATATGAAATCCAGTGTAGGCAAATGAATAGAGACCAAGCTTGATTGGTTACTGGGGGTAGGTGAAGGGGGAGAATGGGCCAGGGTACAGGGATTCCTTCTTTAAGGGCTACTTAGGGTTTGTTAAGAACAATGAAAAAAATTTGGAAACGAATAGTGGTCATCATTACACAGTAGTGGTGGTGGTGGTTTTGTGCCATTGAATCAGTTCTGACTCCAATTGACCCTTGTATTGAGTTTCCGAGCTATAAATCTTTACGGGAGCATGAAGCCTCATGATGAATTAAATTAATGTAACTGATTTCTACATGTAAAAATGGCAAATGTTCTGATACATATGTTTTGCCACAGTAAAAATAGTTTTAAAAATTGTCTAGGACTTGGACACCACTATATTACTAGCTCTTTTGACAGATTTATAGACACTAATAGCAAACAAGTTTCAGAAACATACTTGGCTTAAAAACAAGTAAGTCATATATTTGTAATAGCTTCATTGTTTTTCAACTTAATATAAATTAGACAATCTCCTTAGTTCAAACCCACCAGCTACTCCTTGGAAACCCTATACAGGGTTGCTATGCTTTGGAACCAACTTGATAGCACTTAACAATAACAGCAACAAAGTGTATATTAATATTCTGATTTGGAAATGCCATTTGGAATTAACCTTTTCTTTTTTTAAGTTCAAAAATGTTTAGTGCCAGATATCTGTAAATGCAGGCTCATGTGTTGTGTTTATAGAGAAAATGAAAACATAAGTTTCTAGTTGTAATAACAAAGAAGGATTATAAGAATGTTGGAAACTTGTCTAGGACCAACTGGGGAAATCACTTAGTAATAGATGTTTGAGGCCACTGAGTAAAATAACTTTCTGATAACAATCACCCTGAAATATTTGGTCAGAGTGGCATTTCTTATAAATACCCTTAAGATTAGAATAATTGAAGTCATGGCTTGTATTGCAGCTATCTTGAATGAGAAAGTTGATTGCTAGTATTATGCATCAATCCAAGTAGCATAATGTCTCATTTGCCATGATGGTTGAGTGAGTGATCATGCTGCTAATATTTCCAGAAGCTGTTTCTTTCTAAGGTTAGTTCAGTGATCCTTACACATTAATCACATTTGTTTCTTTCACTTTTGGATCTTTCCCCTCTCATAAGTTTATCATACTGTGGTAGCATGTGTGTTGCTGTGATTCTGGAACCTATGCCACTGATATTTTAAATACCAGCAGGATCAACCATGGAGGACAGGTTTCAGATGATTTTCCACACAAAGACAGATGATTTTCTACACAGACTAGGAAGAAGGAGAGACAGACTACTTCCAAATATTTAGTCACTGAAAACCTTATGAATAGAAGTGGAACACTGACAGAAAACATTAGAATATCGACAAATAAAACATGAATATTGTCAGATGCAGTGCCAGAAGATGAGCCCCTCAGGTTTGAAGGCACTCAAATTGCAAATAGGGGTGAGCTACCTCCTCAAAGCAGAGTTGAGCATGATGGCATAAATGGGAATATTCATTTGATGATGGGGCACAACTCAAAATGAAGAGAAACAGCTGTAACCATCCATCAATAATCGGTACATGGAATGTACGGAGTATGAACCTAGGGAAATTGGCAATTGTAAG
>NW_006408754.1:2903059-2905470 GCF_000296735.1 Chrysochloris asiatica
TGTTCAACCATTTCAGGAGGTGGCAGATTATCAAGTGCCAATGATACTGAAGGAAGAAGTCCAAGGTACATTCAAGGCATTTGCAAAGAACAAAGCTTTGGGAATTGAAACTGAAATCTTACCATAAACTGATGAGGCACTGGAGGTACTCACTCTTTTATTTAATAAATCTGAAAGACAACTACCTGGCCAATTGACTGGAAGACATCCATATTTGTGCCCATTCCAAAAAGAGATGACCCATGGAATGCAGAAGTCATCTGACAATATCATTAAAGTCTCATACAAGTAAAATTTTGCTAAATAGTCCCCAAACAGCTGCAAACATACACTGCCAGAGAACTGCCAGAGATTCAAGCCAATTCAGAAGAGGCTGTGGAATGAGGGATCATTGCTGAAGTCAGATGGCTCTTGGCTGAGAACGTAGAATACCAGAAAAGTGTTCACCTGTGCTTTATTGACTATGCAAAGGCTTTCAGTGATGTGGATCCTGAAGCTATGGACAACATTGTGGAGAATGAGAATTCCTGAACACTTAATTGTGCTAATGAGGAGCCTGCTCATAGACCAAGAGGCAGTCTTTCAAACAGAACAAGGGAATAATGAATGGTTTAAAAATAGGAAAAGTGTGTGCCAGGGTTATATTCTTTTACTATACTTATTCATTCTGTATGCTGAGCACATAATCTGAGAAGATGGATTATATGAAGAAAAATATGGGTCTGGGTTAGAGGAAGACTTATTAACAACCTGCCATATGCTGATGATACAACCTTGTTTTCTGAAAGCAAAGTAGATTTAAAATGTTTACTGTAGAAGATCAAAGGCTTTAATATAGGTCTTTAATATAGGTTGCACCTCAAAGTAAGGAAGACAAGAAGTCCTTAACACTGGACCAATAAACAATACCCATATAAATGGAGAAAAGATTGAAGTTGTCAAAGACTTCATTTTGCTCAGATCAACCATCAACACTCATGGAAGCAGAGGTCAAGAAATTAAATGACATATTGCATTAGGCAAATCTGCTGTGCAAGACCTCTTTAAAGTGTTGAAGAGCAAAGATGTTAGTTTGAGGACTAAGATGTGCCTGACCCAAGCCATGGTATTTTCAATAACCTTGCATACATGTGAAAGTTGGGCAGTGAATAACAAAGACCATAGAAGAATCGATACATTTGACTTATGGTGTTGGAGGAGAATATTAAAAGTACCACGGACTGCCAAAAGAACAAACCAATCTTTTGGGGACGCAATACAGCCACAATGCTCCTTGGAAGCAGGATGGCCAGACTTCATCTCTCATACCTAACATTGTTAGTATGGACCAGTTCCTGAAGAAGTTAATCATGTTTGGTAAAGTGGAGGGCTGGAGAAAAAAGATGAAGACCCCTTTTTCAAGATGGATTTGCACAGTGTCAGCAGCAGTGCACTCAAATGTAGCAACGACTGTGAGGTTGGCACATGACCAGGCAATGTTTCATTTTGTTTTGCATAGTGCCACTATGAATCAATACCAACACTATGAAACCTAACAACAACCACAGAATGTAAGAATTGTGTACGGTATTTGTACTTTCCCTTTTTAAATTCCAAGATAACAGTATACCTAGAGTAGCTTCCTTTTTCACAGCTTTGTAAGATTCCATTGTATAGCTATACCACATGGTTTGTTTCTTGTTCATGTTACATGTCCAGTAGGACTCTATGTCTTCTTTACCTAAACCCAAGTTCATAGAGTAGCCGTCATCTGGAGCATTCAAGTATACCATGATTGAGGGAAAGGGACCATTGCATTACCCACTGACTTCTGCCTGGAGGAGACACACAATATTTTGTCCCACACTTTTTTGCCATACAAATCACGTGGCCATCTTCAGTATAAGGAAAGAAGGAAGAGAAATTCTACCATGTATATTGGAAAATAATTGGAAATACTTGGACTTGGATAATATATGATGATGAAATACAATATAAATGTATAATTTGCTTGCTAATATTTTATTAGTATATTTGTATCAGTACTAATAAGTGAGATAAGTTTTAGTATGTGTGTGCTTGTGTGTACAATCCTTGTCTGGATTTGGTATAAGTATTATTTTAGTTTGGTATAAGTATTATATTATTTTATTAGTATTGAGTGTTTGATTTTTTATTCTCCTTATTGTAATGCTGTAGGATAATGTACTAGACTGCAAGTCAGTTTGAACTGCAAGGTTGGTGATTTGAACTCTCCAGCCACTACTTGGAACCTATACAGGGCTGCTATGGGTCAGAACCCACTCAATGGCATTTAAAAACAGTATAATTAAAGGACTCCTGGAATGATGCTGTAGAATCAAAAATGGACTGTGAACCACAAGGTTAGCAGTTCACACTCACCAGTTGCTCCTTGGAAACCCTATACAGGG
>NW_006408754.1:2906435-2907441 GCF_000296735.1 Chrysochloris asiatica
TGCCAGAATAACAAGCAAATCTGTGTTGGAAGAAGTACAGTCAGAATGTTCCTTAGAAGCCAGGATGGTTAAACTTTGTCTCTCAGGCTTACGACATGGATAGCAGCAGAACATTGTCAGATATTGTGCCAGGAGATGAACTCCTCAGGTTGGAAGTCACTCAAAATACAAGTGGGAAAGAACTACCTCCTCAAAGTAGAGTTGACCATAATGACGTGAATGTATCAAAGCTTTCAAGATCTTCATTTGCTGATAAGGCACAACTCAAAATTCATTTGATTATTATAAATGACCAGGTGGGCCTATTGGTAGTATTTCAGTTTTAATTAATATTTACTTAAATGTGGGAAATATAATGCTTAGAAGCAGCACTGTGACTCTCTGATGGATAAACACTTAACCATAAGGCAGGTTTGAGCCCACCAGCTGCTCCAAGGGAGAAAGATGAGAATTTCTGTTCCCACAAAAATTCACAGCATCAAAAAAAAGGAAAAGCCCCGTAAGAAGCCGAAACCAACTGAAAACAACTAAAAAAAAAAAAAATGCCTAAAAAAAGAAAATAAACTACCCAGAATCATAGAGCTAGCAAGTAATATTAATTTGAGATCAGATTTCTAAGCATAAAATCAGCACTGCATTCTTTATTTCCTTATCTCCCTGAAATTCTGGCCACTACTTCTGCCTGAACTTTCCACTGTGTACTGTTGGAAATCTTCTCTGGGACAACCTGGTCTCTGGATTAAACCTGGTCTGGACTATCTAACCACCCTCTTACTCAAAATTCTTGAGAAGATGAAGAAAAGAGCTCTATTATGTTCTATAATGTTTTATTGTTTTCTGTCGGGGACCTGCCTCGACATTGGGGTTCAGTTCACGAGGAGGGGATACCTGACGGCGATTGCAATATATCAAGAATACACAGAAAGAGACAAAGAGAGAGACAATGAGGCACCCTAAAGCCAGGGTGGATACATCACTGGTGGGCAGGCTTGGGACTACAGGCATC
>NW_006408754.1:2908075-2923811 GCF_000296735.1 Chrysochloris asiatica
CTCCGTGTATTAATTTAATATATATACCTGAATATTAATATGAAAGCAATTTGTCATTAACTGCCAGTGGCCTCATTTGTTACACTCGGCCCTAGAGGGCCTCGAACCTCTGACTAGTCTTACACGGTCTGCAACAGTTTTCCTTTATTTGTATAGAAGGAAAGAACAACCACAAGAGATACATAATTTGAGATTGTTATTGTTACTAAGTGCCATCGAGTCAGTTTGACTCAGAGCCACCCTTCTTAGGGTTTCCAAGAAGAGGCTGCTCATTTGAACCTCTGACCTTGTGGTTAGCAGTCTAGGGCTCCTCCTATAGTGCCACACCAGGAAGACTAATTCACCCAAAACTTAAATTTATCTCCATGGCATGGTGCCTGGCCTATGAAAAACTTTTCAAATTTAACTTGATCATCATTGTCATCAGTCATTCATTTCCAAATACATGAGAATGTAAAGCTACCAATTGTTGGAACATTTTAAAGCAGAGCCAAAACCTCGGTAGGCAATGTGTTGGTTTAACAATAAGGGTGGGGTGGGGTGGTGGTGATGGTTATGTGCCATGGAGTCAGTTTCAACTCCTAGTAATCCTGTATATGATTTTTGAGGCTGTGCATATTTATAGGAGCAGAAAGCCTCATCTTTCTTCCATGGAATGACTGGTAGGTTTGAACTGCTGACCTTGAGGTTAACAGCCCAACTTGTAGCCACTATGCTACCAGAAATTCTTTTAACAATATACTTAGTCCTAATGAATTTATCATCCACATGGGCATGGCTTTGAGCTTTACAACTTTATTCCCCTAGACACCTCTCATCTCTAGTTTTTTCTGCTTTCTTCTAAACAACAAAAGCTATATACCCTTAACCTTGTCTGATGAACTTTAGTACTATGAGATCAACCATTTTGTCCCTATTTATGATGTTGATGAAGGGGGGAATTCCCTGCCCTAAACTGTAAAAAATGGTTGAACACACAATGTTGGACAGATGATATTAATAGTAATTTCTTAGGTGCATATACTCACAGTCTGTGATAGGAAGCCACTGTCACATGTGCATTGCCCTTGGAAACTGAGTGAACCAGTATGGCATATTCTGATATTCCTACAAAGTAGATTTTGTAGTAATAAGAGGATGAAGTGCCACCTTGTTTGAATAATTCTTCAGGCGGTAGGGAAGTAAAACCCACTAGATTGAAGACTGAATAGACTGAAGCTGATATTGTTGATAGGGAAATTAGCTGGGTAGGGAGCCTTTACATTGGGTACGAGGCATATCTGGCAAAAGGAGATAACTCAAGGTTAGACTTTTGGGGATATGTGAGGCTCAAAGATGTCAAGGTAGCACATGAAATTTTAAGCTTTACAGTACAGAAAACCTTGTAAGGCAACAACTCCTGAATCTTTATATAGGAAAAAAAATATTCTAAACATTATCTCCTTTTTCTTTTATCTTTCATGGAAAAGAAAATCCACCTTCTATCTCCACATGTTCCCTTTTGACTGCTTCCCTGATATTGCTTATTCTAAGGGGAGGGTGGAGCTTCCCTATTCAAATCTGACAGTTGCTTTTCAGTTCTTATCTCTTTTTCTCCATGATATTTCTGAATTACTTCTCAGCTGTAGTCCTTTTTAGTTTTTGTGGGTTTTTTGTTTGTTTTTGTTTTCCATGTTTGAAGTCCACATCCTTGGGGAAGTAGTGTGGAATAGTGGAGGGGAGGGAAATGTGGATCAGTCTTTGGGGAAAGACCCAATATCAAGATTTCTTTTCAGTAAAATGGAGATTATAATTGCTTAATTCCAACCAGTTATAAAACTCACATAATTGATTTTATAAGTAAAATGTCCTACAATTGGGCGTGTTAATAGTGTTACTCTGTTGTTACATTTTATACACATTATTTTGTACTTAGAAAGTTGACACTTAGATTAAATAATTATCCTAAGGATGCTAAATGAATCACAGACTAGAAACTAGAGCCAAATTGCCTAAATTCTTATCCACTCTCTTTTCTCTACACATGTTTACAATTATATTGAAAATGAGAACTTTGTTCCACTTATATTGTCCCTCACTTTTATGACATTAGCTACAAGCCACTTCCACAAAATAAGGGTTTCCAATGGCATCCTTGTGTGGCACTGTGGATTAATGCACTGGACTGCAAATTCGGTTTGAACCACAAGGTTGCCAATTCAAGCTCCCTAGCTGCTCCTCGCAAACTCTTTACAGGGTTGCTATGGGTCAGAATTGACTTGACAGCACTTAACAACAACAATGTACCTACTGTGCATGGTACTACTCAAGCATACACCTGAGTAGGGGGTGTAGCTTGCACTTAAGAGATTCTCAATAAAGACTTGAGACAGAAAAAATAAAAATAAAAAGGAATTGGAGAAAGAAGAAAGATTGGCTACTTGATGTTCATAGACATCAATTCCTAACTCAATCAGAGTCATTAAACTCATGTGGTCATTGAGTACTTGAAATGTCAGTAGTTCAAATTGTTATGTGTTCTAAGAGTAAAATGCATACCAGATTACTATTGTACAATTTAGTATGGAAAAATAATGTAAAGTCCAAGATGCATTGAAGGAACTGGCAAAGAACAAGGCACCAGGAATTGATGGAATAAAAATTGAAATCTTTCAAGAAAGTGAGGCAGCACAGGAGGCACGCACTCATCTCTGTCAAGAAATTTGGCAGACAACTATCTGGCTGACTGATTGGAAGAGATCCATATTTGTGCCCATTCCAAAGAGAGGTGACCCAAGGGAATGCAGAAACCATCAGACAATATCTTTGATAGCCCATGTGAGTAAAGTTTTGTTAAAGGTAATACAGAAATGGCTACAATCATACATTGACAGAGAACTTCCAGGGCTCAAGCTGGATTCAGAAGAGGTCGTGGAACGAGGGATATCATTGTTGATGTCCGATGGATCTTGGCTGACAGCAGAGAATATCAGAAAGATGTTTAACTATGCTTTATTGTCTATGCAAAGGCTTTTGATTGTGTGGATCATGACAAGGTATGGACAACATTGCAAAGTATGAATATTCCAGACCACTTAATTGTGCTCATGAGGAATCTGTACCTGGACCAAGAAGCAGTTGTTCTAATAGAACATGGGAACACTGAATGGCTTAAAATTAAGAAACGTGTGCAACAAAGTTGTATTCTTTCACCATACTTATTTAACTTGTATGCTGAGCAAATCATCCGAGAAGAGTTGGTTTCTATGAAGAAAAACATGGCATCAGGATTGGAGGAAGAGTCATTAACAACCTGTGATATGCAGATGATACAACCTTGCTTGCTGAACGTGAAGAGGACTTAAAACATTTGCTGATGAAGATCAAAGAGCACAGCCTTTGGTATGGATTGCATCTCAATGTAAAGAAAACAAAAATCCTCACAACTGGACCAATAAACAACATTCTTATCAACGGAGAAAAGATTGAAGTTGTCAAGGACTTCATTCTTCTTGGATCAACTATCAACACTCATGGAAGCAGCCATCAAGAGATCAAACGACATATTGCATTAGGCAAATCTGCTGCACATGACCTTTTTTTTTTTTAATGTTTTATTGTGAATTGTGTGATAATCTACATGGGAGAACATCAGCTTTACATTCATTCCATCATCCATCATTTCATTGGCATAGTTATCCTGTCCATGCATCCTCACCCAACCAAGGGGTGTACCCTGTAAGCCTGCACCCCCCCACCACAGTCCTCAGCCCCTTTCCATCTCCTGATCCCGAGCCCCCAGCCCCACCATCTCTTGATGCCTTCTCTGCCTCCATCCCAGGCCTCACTGCCTCTCCGGGTAGGATTCCACTCTTCGCTCTTCTCCATTGATGGTTCCAGGGTCCTCCGCTCCTAGACTGATAAGTTAATCACTCCCCTCTTTGCTACAAAATGTCCATCTTTAGATTTCCAACCCTCACAATCAGTCCTGATAACAATTATTCACCATTGCATCACAAGAGACCCATCTATATTTCGTTTTCATCAGCCCTTCCTGGACAGGCTGGACACCACTCACTGGAGACTCTACCTTCCTCCATGCCCTGTGGATCTAGGTTCCCTCTTGAAAGCTTGTAAGCCAGTCACTTCTTGCCTTTGTATCCCTCCCCCCATTTTGGGTAGCCAATGTCCAAGTTATCCATCCCTGTCTACCTTTGTGTGGAGGGGGTGGGTATAGTTCTTGCAGCAGGGACTTTTTTCCTCTTTTGAGCTACTGCATTTATAGGTGTAGGTCATGTTTATCGAATTGTATCAGATGACACTTTTTTCCCTCTTCTTTCTTCTTAGGGTTGAGCTCTGTTTATCCAGTCACTGAAGTCCAGTCAAATGGGCATCATCTGCAAGCGTGGGTGTTCTTACGTCTGTCCGCCTGCTCTCCACTCTAGACCTCCGTGGCTGTGTCACTGACCCTGAGCCCATGAGTCCCCAGATGTTGCCTCGCTACTGGCCGACCAGGTCTCCATCCGGGTTCACAGTAGTTTGATGAATCATGTAGGGCTTAGCTCGCCCCTTCATTGATGTCTTTGGTCACTTCCCCTTCTGGGTGACGTGTGTGGTTGTCAGTCAAAGTGTATATTTCCCTTGCGTCTTAGTCTTGGAAGAGAATTTGCACTGAGAGGATTCGATCACTTACCTTGATGTCTTTTGGGCAAGCCACCTGTATGTTCTTGTGGTAACAGTCGGACTGCCCTTATTGTTTTGTATTTTTCCTGTAGGTCCTTCTTTCAAGAGGTATCTTCTGGTTTTCTAGCTGCTCCTGGCTGGTCTGCTTGTCCTTTCAAGTGGAGAAATTTCCCGTCTCTGAAGGTCTGGTTGTGGTTCGGGCTTCCACCTATACTCCCATGTAATGCAGAGGCTTGCACAAGACCTTTTTAAAGTGTTGAAGAGTAAAGATGTCAGCTTGAGGACTAAGGTGCACCTGACCCAAGCCATGGTATTTTCAATTACCTCATATGGATGCGAAAGCTGGACAGTGAATAAGGAAGATCGTAGAAGAATTGATACCTTTGAGTTATGGTGTTGGAGGAGATTATTGAAAGTGCCATGGGCTGCCAAAAGAACCAATAAATCCATTTTGGAAGAAGTGCAGCCAGAGTGCTTCTTAGATGCCAAGATGGCCAAACTTCGTCTCTCATACTTTGGACATAGTGTCAGGAGGAAGCAGTCCCTGGAGAAGGAGATCATGTTTGGTAAAGTGGAGGTTCAGAAAAAAAAGAAAGATCCCCAACGAGATGAATTGACCAAGTGGCAGCATCGATGGACTCAAGCGTGGCAACAGTAGTGAGGTTGGCCCAGGATTGGGCAGTGTTTCGTTCTGCTGTGCATAAGGTTGCTGTGGGTTGGTACCAACTTGATGGCACCTAACAACAACAATTCTATCCTCTATATCATTGCTAAGGAGCTCTGGTAGTGTATTGGTTATGAGTTGGGCTGCAAACCTCAAGGTCAGCACTTTGAAATTACCAGCCTTCTTTAAAAGAAAGATGAGGCTTTCTGCTTCCATAAAAATTTACAGCCTCAGAAACTCTATACAGGGTCGCTGAGTCAGAACCAACTGCACAGCACATAACCCCCACCACCGTATCATTTGTAGGTTGATTTTGCTTAATTAAGTTTTTTCCTCATTTTGTACTATGCTGTCTTTCTTCTTTGAAAGCCTGGTATTTTTATTTATATGCCAAGCCCTGTGAGTTTTTGCTTGTTGGATGTTGTATGAGAGGGGTTCCCAAAGTTCTTTGTAAAATGGAATGAAAAGATAATGGAGTTTTTCCACAAACATTTTGAAGCCTCCTTGTATTTTTTCTATTCTTAAAAATATTCTGAAGATTTGTTCTGGAGTGTAATTGAAACCTGATTTTTTAGTTTGAATTTTACAACTTTGCTAGGAAGAATCAAAGCAGTATTTAGGGCTAATTTGCCCCACTACTGAGGTAGATCCAAGTACTCTATTTGATGTATCACAAACTATGAAATTTCCTACTCTGGTTGGGGATATAGGAACTGTTTCCTGCCTAAGTGAGCTCCGAAAACTTTAAAAGGTTCTTCCCAGGAACTTAATCTCACATCTTATTTCTTTGCTGAGGGTTTAAGGATGATACTCTGAAGAATTCTGGAGCTCTCTTTCTAAGCAGCACTCTCTTTTCCAGTATACTGCTCTGTGAATGCCAATGGGCTTGGCCTCCACACACTGTCAGGTCCATTTCCTTAAAGGAAATTTCTGGGTGTGGTCTGGAACCTCTGCTGTGAGTAAACTGGTGCAGTCATAGACTCATCATATTTCTTTGCTATCTCGCAGGGATAACTGTCCTTCCCTGGCTACTGACAGGGGACTTGAAACCTTTGTATCAAATATTTTTTGCATTTTTAAAGTTGTTTGAGGAGGGAGAGTAAATCTACTCCCAGTCTTTCCCTTGTGGTGGGAGCAGGTTTAGTCAAGAAGATTAAATTGGAGCTTGTGTGAAAATTGTGCTTGGTTCTTGAAAAGAATATTATGAAATCTAGGATAATATCTAACTCCTTAGCTAGAGAGCCAAAGTTTCCTATAATCTGCATCAACCTAAATTTCCAATTTATTTTCCTATTCCAGGCAGAATTTCTAAACGCAGCTTGCTTTTTTCTTTTTTTTTTCCTCTCACTTCGTACTCACAGATTTCCTATGCTGTCAGCATAGTTTGCCTTCCTAGCTATTGACCTTTAATATGATCTATTATTTTTGTCCTCACATTGATGATCATTTTAATTATGTTTACCTCATTATACTACCAGAACTGCATGCTGTTTTAGGACAAGAACTGTTGTAAATCTGATGTTTTTCATATGTTTTCAAATGGCATTTAACAACAACAACAACATCATAAAAACTTAAGCAGTGAATGGGCACTCAACATGCAATTAGTTTAACGAAATGCTAAGTAACCAAACAGTAGGAGCCTTGAGTTTTAATCTTGCTGGTCTAATCAACAGCCCACAAATTAGTATATGACAGAATAAAAATGATGTAATTTCTATGTGATTATTATAAGACATTATAAATGTAGTCAGGCTGCTTCTTTAAAATCTTTTTCCTGTGATTGCCTTCTGGATGTTCCTGTGTTCAACTCAACAACACACAATTCCTCACTTCTGTTTTGTCAGAGGTGAAGGGTTACAGTGGCTAACAGGACTTCAGTTTTCCATCTGAAAACTGCTGAAAATGTCTTCTATACCAGTCCTCTTTTCTGTACCTGGCAGGTCAGTCTAAGAAGAGTTACCTTCTCTATTTTCACTGATACCAAAGTACTTGAATTTCATTGATTTACTGAGAGTGATTATTTCTAGGACCAACACATAGTCAAGAAGGCAGAATGTTTAAGTGTATGGTATGGCCGTTGGTATAAGTATCTCTTCTGCTAAATATTAGCACTGTGACCTAACATAAAAATTTATCATCCAAGCTGCACTGAAGGTTTGCCAAAAAAAGAGAGCTCCTGGAATTGATGGAATACAAATCAAAATTTTTCAACAAACTGATGCAGCACTGCAGGCACTCACTCATCTATGCTAAGAAATTTGGAAGACAGATATCTAGCTAACTGATTGGAAGCGATCCATATTTGTGCTGATTACAAAGAGGTGACCCAACAGAATGTGAAATCATCAGGCAATATCATTATTATCACATGAATAAAATTTTGTTACAGATAATTTAAAAAATAACTGCACGAATACGTTAGCAGGGAAATGCCAGAAACTCAAGCTGGATTCAGAAGAAGACATAAAACTAGGGATATCATTGCTTATATACAGATGGATGTTGGCTGGAAGCAGAGAATACCAGAGAGATGTTTACTTGTTCTTTATGGACTATGTAAAGGCATTTGACTGTGTGGATCATGACAAGCTATTGATAACATTGTGAAAATGGGTATTCCAGAGCATCAACCTCTCATTAACTCATTAACAACCTGCGATATGCAGATGATACAGCCTTGCATGCTGAAAGTGAAGAGGACTTAAAACATTTACTGATGAAGATCAAAGACCACAGCCTTCAATATGGATTACATCTCAATGTAAAGAAAACAAAAATCCTCACCACTGGACCAATAAACAATATTCTTATCAATGGAGAAGAGATCGAAGTTGTCAAGGACTTCATTCTTCTTGGATCAACTATCAACACTCATGGAAGCAGAAGTCAAGATATAAAATGACGTACTGCATTAGGCAAATCTGCTGCACAGAAACTTTTAAAGTGTTGAAGAGCAAAGACAGAGGACTAATGTGCACCTGACCCAAGCCATGGTATTTTCAATAACCTCATATGCATGCGAAAGCTGGACAGTGAATAAGGAAGATCATAGAAGAATTGATGCCTTTGAGTTATGGTGTTGGAGGAAAATATTGAAAGTGCCATGGGCTGCCAAAAGAACCAATAGATCTGTTTTGGAAGAAGTACAGCCAGAGTGCTCCTTAGAGGCCAAGATGGACAAACTTCATCTCTCATACTTTGTACATATTGTCAGGAGGGAACAGTTTCTGGAGAAGGATATCATGCTTGGTAAGTTGGAGGGTCAGAGAAAAAGAGGAAGACCCCCAACAAGATTGATTGGCCAGGTCACGGCATTGATGGACTCAAGTGTGGCAGTGGTAGTGAGGTTGGCCCAGGATTGGACATTGTTTCGTTCTGCTGTGTATGGGGTTGCTATGAGTCAGTTCCAACTCGATGGCACTTAACAACAACAACAGAGCATAAATTGTGCTCATTAAGAACCTGGACACAGACTAAGAGGCAGCTGTTCAAAAAGAACGAGTGGATACTGAATGAATTAATAACAGAAAAGGTGTACACCAGGGCTGTTTTCTGTCACAATAATTATTCAATCTGTATGCTCATCAAATAATCTGAGAAGCTGGATTATATGAAGAATAACATGACATCAAAATTGGAAAAATACTCATAAACAACCTGAGATTTACAGATTATACAACCTTGCTTGCTGGAAACAAAGAGGACTTAAAATACTTAATGATGAAGATCAAAGACTACAGCATTCAGTGTGAGTTTCACCTCAATGTAAAGAAAACAGAATAATCACAACTGGACCAGTAAATAATATCATGATAAATGGAGAAAAGATTGAAGTTGTCAAAGATGTCATTTTGCTTAGATCCACATCAACAGTCACGGGAGCAGCAATCAAGAAATCAAATAATGTATTGCATCAGGCAAATCTGCCACACACACACACACACAAAAAGACTCATTAAAGTGTTCAAGAGCAAAGATATCAGTTTGAGTACTAAGCTGTGCCTGTCCCAAGCCATGGTATTTCCAATACCCTTATAATGCCTGTGAAAATTGGGCAATGAGTAATGAAGACTGTATAAGAATTGATGCATTTGAATTATGGTGTTACAGAAGAATTTTGAAAGTACTGTGGACTGCCATAAGAATAACGAAATTTGTGCTGGGAGAAGTACAGTCAGAATGCTCTTTATAAACCAGGATGGCTAGACTTTGTTTCTCTTACTTCAGACATATTATCAACAGGAACTAGTTCCTGGAAAAGAACATCAGGCTTGGTAAAATGTAGGATCATTGAAAAAGAGAAAGTCCCCCAATGAGATGGATTGGTACAGTGGAAACAGCAATGGGCTCAAGCATAGTAACATTTGGAAGGATGGCACAGGACAGAGCAGTGTTTCATTCTCTTGTGCACAGGATTACTATGAGTTGGATTCAACTTGACAGCACCTAACAACAATTACAAAGAGATGTTTATATCAAGAAAGACTCACACATGTTGTTGAGGTGGGAGAGTCCCATGTCTGGGTTAGATAAACCAAGATTGGCAGATCAGATGGTAGGCATGCAGCCAAGTCCAGCAGATAGGAAGGCAGTCTGCTGACAGCTTCCAGAGTTGGCAGATAATAAAGCAGTCTACTGGCTCAAGTCCAAGGAAGCAGAGGTTGGAGGAAGAGCCAGACACAAGATCCAGATCCAGCAGAGAGAAAGCAAGCCCTGCCCGAGCATCCAATACATTGGAAGCAGTTAGCATTTCTGAAGAAGCTTCCTGCAAATGACTGACTGCTTACAGCAGACCTCATCATAAAGTTGATTACATTCTATTAGATCTCATCATAGGGGATAAATACATCTCAGCTGCCAGGCCAATGACAACCCTAGCCCAGTAAAGTTGACAAAAAACCTTCACTATCACAAGACTCAATGGCACACAACAACAGCAACATGTGTATGTGGATTTAGAAAACCACAAGGAAAGAATATGGTCAATATTTCTCAAGCTGAAATAACCAAAGACAAAATTCAAACTTAGACTTATAATATTGAAGGATTTTATGAGCAAAATAGAATTCTATGATCAAAAAACAAAACAAAACAAAATGTCCTGGTGTAGTGCTGTGAGTTCATGTGCTGGACTGCAAAGTCAGTTTGATCTGCAAAGTTGGCAGGTCAAGCTCACTAGCCGATCCTTGGAAACCCTATACAGGGCCGCTTTGAGTCGGAACCGACTCTATAGCACTTAATAACAACAACAATGAGCTAAATATTCAATGATGCAGAAATCACCAAAAGAAGATGGAAGAAATACACCGAGTCACTATGCCAAAAAGAAATGGTTAATGTCCAACTATTTCAATAGGTAGCATATGATCAAGAACCACTGGTACTGAAGGAAGAAGCCGAAGGTTCACTGAAGGCATTGGCAAAGAAATCTGGGAATTAATAGAATACATATTGAAATCTTTCACTGAACCAATGCAGCACTGGAGGCACTCAGTCATCTATGCCAAGAAATTTGGAACACAGCTACCTGGCCAACTTATTGGAAGAGATCCATATTTGTGCCTATTCCCAAAAGACATGAACCAATGAAATGCAGAAATCATTAGATAATATAATTAATATCACATTTAAGATTTATATAAACATAACTATAAAACGGCTGCAGTAGTACATCAAAGGATTTGTCATATGTTCAAACTGGATTCAGATGAGATTGTGGAATTAGGGATATCATTGCTTTGTATCAGATGGATCCTGTCTTTGGTGAAGTGTCTGTTCATGTCCACTACCCATTTTTAAATTGGGTTTTTGTCTTTCTTGTAGAGATATTGCAGTTTTCTATAAATTTTGGAGATTACTCCCTTGTCTGATATGTCATTGCAAAAACATTTCCCCCAGTTTCTGCGCTCTCTTTTTATTCTTTCTGTGTAATATGAAATCGTTTGCAGCATATGTTGCTGTTGTTTAGTGCCATTGAGCTAGTTCCTGTGTAGGGTTTTTGAGGAGTAGCTGGTGAACTTGAACCTCTGATAAGTATCTAATTTTTAGGAGGTCCCAATCATCTATTTTGTCTTCTCCTGTTTATATGTTTTTACTTATGTTTGGCAGCATGTTTATGCCATGGGTTAGAGTCCTTATTTCTTCACTGATCTTTTTAGTTCTAGGTTTTACATTTAGATCTTTAATCCATGTTGAGTTTGTTTTTGTATATGGTGTGAGATATAGGTCTTGTTTCATCCTTCTGCAAATGGATTTCCAGTTCTGTCAGCGCCACTTGTTGAAGAGACTATCTCTTTCTCATTTAATGTGTTTTGGGCCTTTGTCAGAGATAGACTTACTGTATGTGGATGAATTTACTTCTGGATTTTCAATTCCGTTTCATTTATCTGTGTATCTTTTGTTGTCATATTACCAGGCTGTTTGGACCACTGTGACTTTGAAGTAGATTTTAAGATTTGGGAGTGAAGGACTCCATTTTTTTTCTTCTATTTGCTTTCTTCTTAATGATGTTTCGATTTCTTCATGCTTGATGCCTTTTATGTCATACCACAACTCTCCTGGTCTTTGGTAATCAGTGTTAAGTTTGTCAAATATATTCTTAAGATGGTAATTAAATTCATGGGGGGTATATTCAAGGTTATACTTTGGCTTTTTGTGGACTTGTTTTAATTTTATTCGGTGGCCACTTGAACTTGCATATAAATAATTGATAATCTATTCTACCATTCATTGGACCCTGGTCTCATTCTGACTGAGGCTACTTAGCTTTGCTTTTTTTCACAGGTGTAGTTGATTTAATTCCTATGTATTCCATCAAGAGAATACATAATCACCATTTATGTTTAAAAAGGTATTTGCAATGAGCATCTTGACTACATTTGATCAATTTCAGACTAAAGAAATTAGTAAAACTTAAATTTCCTAATTTTGGGCATTAGTGCTTAATGTATAAATTTAAATAATAGTCGAATTACTTGGTCTTCATTGTAGTTGTAAGGATATGCATACTTTAGGATAGATCTTTAAATGTTCTTTTTCAATAAATGCAATACTGTTTCTCTTCAATTTATCCCTTCTGGCATAGTAGACCTTATGATTATCTGATTTAAAATAGCCAATACCAATCCATTTCAGCCAGTAATGCCTCAGATATTCATATGTTCCATATCATTTTAGAACAACTTCTAATTCTCCTAGATTCATACTTCATATAGTTCATGTACTAATTACTAATGGATGTTTGCAGAGTTTCCTCTTCATTTTGAATTGTGCCCCATCTGAAATGAAGGTCACAAAAGATTTACTGTATCTATGTCATTAAAGTCAACTCTATTTTGAAGAGGCAATTCTTCCTCAGTCTTATTTTCGTTTCTTCCATTCTGAAGGGCTTATCTTCCAGCCCTATATCAGACAATGTTCCACTGCTAATTATGCGGTTTTCACTGGCCAATTTTGTCAGAAGTAGATTGTCCTATTGTTCTCAGTCAGGCTTTGGGTGGAAGCTCTGCTGAAAACTGTCCACCATAGGTGTTTCAGCTAGCATTTAAAATATCGATAACACAGCTTTCAGCATCACAGCAACATGCAAGCCACCACAGTAGGAAAAATTGGCAGACAAATGGTGAGGCACATGATTTATGTTCATAAAATCAATGCTTAGAGCTTGTAACATATATTAGATGGGCTGTATGCAGTTTATGACCAGGTATCAGTAAGCTGGATCAATGGCAGGCTCTTCTACTGGAGGAAATACATCTCATATCAAGGAATATATGCCAGTCTACAAAGTTTTTTTACATTTTTTATTGCAGTAAACATATATGCAACAAATTGTTTGCCTTATCAGAATTCTTCACTTGTACAATTCATTGACATTAGATATGTTTATCAGGTTGCTCAATAATCCATTTTCAAATATCCCATTAGTCCTTAATAGAAGCTCAGCATCCCATAAGCTGAGAGTCCTCCTTTTATCCTCTCTCCCATTTGCCACAAATTGTTTTCATTGATTTTAGGTGCAGTTGAGTCGGTTTTAACTCATATGACCCTGTAGGATCAGCACTAGATTGCGAGCCACAAGGTCGGCAGTTCAGACCCACCAGCTTCTCCTCAGAAACCGTATATAGGGTTGCTATGAGTTGGAACCAATTTGAGCACTTAACAACAACATGCTTATGTTTCATATAACTGAGACAATGTTTGTTCTGTTTTGACTGAGCTAACTCACTCAGCTTTTTCTAAAAACGTTTATCCTTATTGCTCTTTATGGCTCAGTAATTTTCTATTATATGTATGTACCACATTTTATTTATCCATTCCTCGTTTGATAGACACTTGGATTGTTTCCACCTTTGGGCTATTGTGAAGGATGCTGCAGTGAACATTGGTGTACAAGTATCTGTTTGCATTTCTGCTTTCAGTCATTTGTGGAAGGAATGGAAATGCTGCATTATAGATTTAAAAATCTGTTCTAATTTTCTACTGGAAAATGCCAATATTACAACTATTAATGCTGTATTTCAAATAATCAACACAGGACCCCAGCATGAGACTGAGAGTGAGCTCCTTGACAGCAGCGCCTTACCTTAGTCACCTATGTTCTCCCACTGACTGGCAAGGAAACTGACGTCAAGCTATTAACCAAAAAGACCATGAACTGAAGTGAGTGGAACTGAGTAAAAAGATCAGAAAGCATTAACGTCACAAGTATAGGACTGAGATGAGAAAAGAAAGCAGAGTGAGAAGATGGGAAGCAGGGAAAACAAATTTCAGACTTGACAACTTTATCGTCTTCAATTTAGTGAAGACTAATAGAAACTCAATATAGGAGTATATGTCTCACAGCTGCAAAATCAGGTTAACTCTGATTTGCATGATTTATAATTTTAACATGCTTGTTGGTGAATTGATTAATGGATTGATTAATAAAGTGCTTTATGGAGAGTTTGTTTATCAAAGCATCACTGCACCATACTCTAGCTTTATTGGCCTATTTGGTGCATTTGAGCTCAGTTTCAATCATGAGGAAGAAGCCATTTTGCTGAATGACAGATCCAGGAGTCTTCAGAGATACTGGAATTATAAATGAGCAGCACAGAAATGGATATTTCTTCTTTATTACAAGACATGATCAAAGAACAGAATCAGAAGGCACATACCCTATGCCCATAATTCAAATTTCAGATAATTTTTTCTTTAAACTAATACGGCTATTTTATTTAAAAATTAGAGCTGATTTGCTCAAACATGTCTAAATTACATTTACTATACAACAGACATTGGTGAAATATATTTTTAAATTTATATCTTAGGTAAAAAGCAGCTAGATAAAAAACCCACAGTACGAGTATAAACCAAGGCATCTTTCTTCCCACAACTTTGCCTCCTAAGATAAACATTATTACATTCTTTCGCAATGTATAATCTTATTGCAAATAGGTTAGACATGAAAACATCTAAACAGAAGTTACTCCTTTGATTTAACTGCTCATTAAATAACATCCAACATTAACCCTTTAAGCTGGAAAGAGCCCTCCCCTCCTTTCATGGGTTCTTTGTTTATTTTACCAAACTTAAATACACACAAAATGTTCAGATTGTGCATCTGGTATATACGATGAATAATTGAAGAGACTGAACTGTGCATAAGGAAAATATTTCCTCCTTATGCAGTGGTGCTGGGTCACTTTTAATTGATAGCAGATTTTCCAAATGAAAAGGCATTATCTATAAAACACCTGGACAGAGAAAAACATACCTTTGTGTCGACTCATGGCAACTGATGCACTATGGAACAGAACTCGACCTGGTTCCATGCCTTCTCCTGCATGGTCACACTTCAGACCATTGTAATCCATAGGGTTTTGAAAGAAGTTTGCCAATCTCTTTTCTCATGTAGAGGTTGTTGTTGTTGTTATGTGCCATGGAGTCATTTGTGACACATAGCAACCCTGTACAGGGTTTCTAAGGCTGTATAAATCTTTATGGGAGCAGAAAGCCTCATCTTTCTCCCGCGGAACAGCTGGTGGTTTTGAACTGCTGATGATGAGATTAGCAGCCCGATTCGTAACCACTATGCCACCAGAGCTAGAGGTTAGGAAAAGTAAAAGAATCATAGAAAATTATTTGAATTGAGATAATCATTTAGACATCCTATATCTATTTATATGTTGTTGTTGTTGTTAAGTATTGTCAAGTCAGTTCCGATCACAAAGACCCTGTATAGGATTTCTAAGGCTATAAGTCTTTATAGGAGCAAAAAGTCTCATCTTTCTCCTGAATCTATTTATTTAGAGTAATACAAAATCTAGGTGGAAATGGTTAACGTTCAACCATTTCAAGAGGTATCATATGAATAAGTGCCAACGATATTCAGGGAGGAAGTCCAAAGTGCATTGAAAGAATTGG
>NW_006408754.1:2926117-2926890 GCF_000296735.1 Chrysochloris asiatica
TACAGTTCAAATGGCTTTGCAGTCTGGCACATTAACCCACAGCACCACACCAGGACTCCAAGAAATACTGACTAGATGTAGCTATTTCTAAGCCTCCAAAACTAGAAACAAAAGTTAAAGAAAACATATGCATATTTGATATCAAAATTCAAGACAAAAGTTACCATACACAAATTCTTAAGAGAAAATAACAGATCTGGGATATGAGCGAAATAGATGACAGTAAAGGACTAGGACTCCAAACGTATAAAAAACACTTCAAATTGAAAACACAAAGCAATACCCACATAGAAAAATAGGCCCAAGATAGAAGTAAACAACTCAGAGAAGAACCAATCTGAATGACTGATTCACATTGGAAAAGATGTAATGGAAATGAAATTAAAGTAGCAATGAGATATTACTTTATCCGACAGCCTACGATTAAAAGGAATGAGGATGTCTATTACTGTCAGGAACGCAGGAAAAATATCACTTTCATACATGCCTGGTGAAATTATTCATTGTTACTTTTTGCAAAGCAATCTGGCAATGTCTACTAAAATTTTAAATGCATAATTTCTTTGACTTAACATTCCCATTCCTGGGATATTTTCCCAAGGAAATAAATCCAAGAATGTTGATTGCAACATTTTTCATAATGGCAAAAACTGGAAACATCAATAGAGCAATGACTGATAATTATGGTACATCTACTTTGTGGAGTAGCATACAACCATTATAAGAATGAATGAGAGAGAACAAACAAGATGGCAGATTGGGTGGACATATAG
>NW_006408754.1:2928835-2931211 GCF_000296735.1 Chrysochloris asiatica
AACAACAACAACATGAGAGATGAAGTTTGGCAATCTTGGCCTCAAAGTAGCACTCTGGCTGCACTTCCAAAACAGATCTATTGGTTCTTTTGTCAACCTATGGCACTTTCAATATTCTCCTACAACACCATAACTCAAAAGCATCAATTCTTCTGTGGTCTTCCTTATTCACTGTCCAGCTTTCACATGCATATGAAGCTATTGAAAATACCATGGCTTGGGTCAGGTGCACCTTAGTCCTCAAGCTGACATCTTTGCATAAAGTGGAGGGACAGTGAAAAAAAAGGGAGACCTCCAGCGAGATGGATTGGGACAGTGACAGCAGCAATGGGCTCAAGCTTAATGATAACTGTGACGATGTCACAGAACTGGGCAGTGTTTCTCCCTTTTGTGCATCAAATTGCTATGAGACAGAAACAATAGCATGGCACCTAACAATGGCAGAAATAATCACTTTGAAGCTTTTAAAAGTAATTCTTAAACATACTGCAGGTACTATTTTATTATTTTCTCTCACTTTAATAATCCACATTAAAAAAAAAAAAATCCCAGTGGAGCAATGGTTAAGCAATAGGTTGTTAACTAAAACACTGACAGTTTGAACACATCACCTGCTCCATGGGGAAAAGACATGGAGATCTGCTTTCATAAAGATTGTTGTTGTTAAGTGCCTTCAAGTCGGTTCCAACTCACAGCAACCGTATATAAGGTTTTCCAAGGAGTGGCTGGTAAGTTTGAACTGTCAACCTTGTGGTTTAAACCAACCTTTGTTTTATCCCACAGTGGCACACCAGGACTCCCATAAAGATTACTCCCATAAAGATTACAGCCTAGGAAACACTCTGCGGAAGTTCTACTCTGTCATATAGGATTGTAATCAATTCAACAGCACACTACAACATCACGAAAGAGATAGGGTTAAATATAGTATGATCTTATATTCTAGCAAATATGAAGCCATCATGTTACGTCCACATACAATTTTGTCTTTTGTTAATTATTTTATCCTTCACAAATGTTGTTGTTAAGTGTTGTTGAGTCAATTCTGACTCATATCAATGCTATAGTAATGGGCTCTGGTGTGTTGCTGTAGGATAAGCACTGGACTCATAGCAACCCTGATCACTATAGAACCCTGGTTCTGACCCATACCAACTCTGTATAGGGTTTCTGAGGAGCAGCTGGTGATCTTGAATCGCTGACCTTGCAGTTCAATCCGACTTTGCAGTCCAGCGTATTAACTCACAGTGCCACACCAGGATGCCACATCCAATATTACAGCATAAAATTTGCTTATTTTATAATTCTCAGATGTTTACTTGAAGATGTCCAGTGTGTTATTTTCTGTTCAAAACACTGCTGTATAGCAGACTATGTCCTGTTCTACAATGAAGTAGGTGTTGGTATTGGTAGTTGTAAGGAATAGAAAATTAGGCAATGTTCAACTCTAATGACATATGACCATTCAACTCAGCATATCCCCATTATGACTCTGACTTAATTGTTACAACACTGATATCACCTTCATTGTAGACCAGGCCTGTAGCATGATCAACAATAATTAAAGATAAGGATAGGATTTTGGAGGTAGTTAAAGAGGTGATTAAAATAAACTCAACATTTTTGATAAGAGTCAAGGACCAATCAGAGACGAAGTATCTGTTGATAATTTGGATAGAAGATCAAATCAGAAGAGAATTCCTATGGTTATACTGACAATTCAAACAAAAGCAGGCAGTCTTTTTGGAAACCTGAAGGAACAGCAATGAGAAGACTGCTAGGAGTTCTTCAGTTCCACCAAGGGCTGGTTTCATGGCTTCAAATGTAAATTTGACTTACAGGACATGAGTATGACAGGAGAAGCAGGAAGTACAATGCTAAAGCTGCCCCCCCAAATCAAAGATGGACTGGACAAGATCATACAAGATGAAGGATACCTACCAGAGCAGATTATATAATGTTTCTAATCCCTAAAAACAAAGAAAAGATCGGATTTATAAAGATGCTGATAATAAAAGGCAACAGTGATGAAAACTAAAC
Source organism: Chrysochloris asiatica (assembly GCF_000296735.1). Classification (NCBI taxonomy): domain Eukaryota; kingdom Metazoa; phylum Chordata; class Mammalia; order Afrosoricida; family Chrysochloridae; genus Chrysochloris; species Chrysochloris asiatica. Next base: position 2,930,876 of record NW_006408754.1, read on the forward strand.
AAACAAACACAAAGAGGTATTCAACTAATGCAGAACTGACAACTCACTCTTGTAAGTTGGGAAATACTATCATTATGACAAATCTTCCAAGGGCTTCTATGCTGGGAATGATTAATTTTACTGTCAAGCCAATTATCTGTGGTTTTGATCATTTACTGCAGCAGCTATTGACAGAATTTAGCTCTTATATGCTTCATTTTCAAAAGACATTACGTTAAGTGTCTTGTTTTGATCCCCATTTTACACTCCACCCAGGGAAAAATAACCTTGCCTGGGGTTATAATGTTGATATCACAGGCCAAATTTAAATTTCTAGGGTTTTCTACTCTGCAGATT
>NW_006408754.1:2931311-2936010 GCF_000296735.1 Chrysochloris asiatica
TTTTTTTTTTTTTTAATGAACAGAATCACATGTCTCCCACCAGGACACCTCCCTTTACCTCCCACCCACCCTCACTTTCTCTTGGAGTTTACCTGCTTCTCCTGCCAGCTCAGAAAGGGAAACTTCTGTCTCTCATCTATTCCAGATTAGACCCCTCTGAAAACCCACTGTAGTTAGTTTCCCCTGCATTTGAGCAGCTTGAATCCTCAGAGATCTTTGAAATCTAAGTTAAACTGTTTTGCCTGCTTTATCTGGATTGATTCCTTTTAAAATGTCCAGACACATCCTTTTTCTTCTGCCCTAGGCACACATGAAAAATGGTTCCCACTCTCCCACATGCCAAATGGACAGCTTTAATATTCATTGGCTATAAACTGCAGGCCAACCAGAGTAATATTTCTGCTGCTTCTTTTCATATTGCCTGAGCTTCTGTGAAGTTACTGCTGACTGTCAGTTTACCCATTCTAATTAAATAATATTCCTGTAAAAAGCAACAAAGATCATCTCAATTTGAGTGCCAGAATGGCTCATTTTAATACAACTTTTTTATTATAATCATGTAGTATTTGCTTAAGGATTTGTCATTTCTCCCAGTTCCATCTGCAGTGTTTCTATATAAACCTTCAGTATAGGAGTCACTGCACTGTATTCTCTTTTGCCCCAGCAAGAAAATATTAATTGGTTTGGGAGAATAGTTATGCAGAACTGTCCTGTCAGTAATGAGAACTGATTTCTTGAGCCATTTCCTATAACCCTAAAAAGTTTCACAATTGGTATCACTTTCCAAAAGTTATTTTAAACATAGTTCAGAAAGTGCCTCACTCTAGGGAGATATTTTCAGTTTTGGCAGAATGCTTTCTGGTCTTATAAAAAAGTGATTCAAAGTCACAGGTCTTGATTAGTTATATCTCTCCTTTTGTGGCAACTCGTTAATTATTTGCTTCTAGAGACTGCAGTGAACAAAAATTTCCTGATTGTTGAAAGAGGTCAATAATAATGAATTTACTTGGATAGAAGGGGCAATTTTTTAAAATTGCCTTTTAAAAGAATGTTATTAGAATGATGAGCTAATAATTGTATGTGATATTAGTTAAAAAAAAAAAAAGAGTTTGAAGTCTAACATTCTAGGTGGAAAACTTTGCTCTAAAAGTTATAAGCTTATCACATCTCTTCTGTTTCCTCATTTGTTAACAGGAAATAATAATAGTCCTTCTACCTAGTCGTTACAAATCAGGCTGCTAACCTCCAGGTCAACAGTTTGAAACTACCAGCCATTCTGCAGGAAAAAGATGAGGATTTCTGCTCCCATAAAGATTTACAGCCTCGTAAACCCGGTACAGGGTCACTATGAGTAGGACCGACTCCACGGTACTTAACAACAACAACAACAACAACAACCATATAGGGTCTGCTATGGAGTCCTGGTGTGGCACACTGGGATAATGTGTCAAACTGCAAAGTCATTTGAACCGCAAGTTCGGTTGTTCAAGCTCACCAGCTGATCCTTGGAAACCCTATACAGGGTAGTTATGGGTCGGAATTGACTCTACGGTACTTAACAGCAACAACATGAGGTGTATATCAATGAACATATACAAAGTACTTAGAACAATGCTTGAAATATAGTAACCCATAATGTCTTCCTTCTTATCATTGCAGTTTTGTGTTTCAGTAAAGTTAGCTCTGACACATGGTAACCCCATGTATAACTAAAGCAAAGGTTTTCTGGTCCTATGTCATCATCATGATTATTAATATTCTTTAATCCATTGTTACAGCCACTGTGTATTTTGAGTACATTCCAACATAAGGGGCTTATCTTCCAAAACTCTACTGAACAATATTCTGCTGTAATACATAGACTTTTAAGTGGCTAATTTTTTTTTTTTAATGTAGATGACTAAGCCTTTCTTTCTAGTCTGTCTTAGTCTGGAAGTTCCATTGAAACATGTGCCCCCTGAGTGGCCCTGCTGGTATTTGAAATGGCAATGCAACTTCCAGCATCACTGTAACATGCAAGTGACTACAACAAACTGAGGGATGTGTGATAGTTACTGTCCTTAGAATGCCCTCCTAAATAAATAGTAGATAACTATTGTTAACTGTATTCTTGGTGATGTGGAAAATACTGAGACTTTCAACATAATTGCTTAAAATCACTGGCAAGATAGCACTGTAAATCTTTACAGTGAAGATCATTCCCAACCCTTCAATACACAAAGTAGACAGGGATGGGCAACTTGGACATTGGCTACCCAAAATGGAGGGCTACAAAGGCAAGAAGTGACTGACTTACAAGCATTCAAGAGGGAGCCTAGATCCAGAGGGCACACAGGAAGATAGACTCTCCACTGAGTAGTATCCAATTTGTCTGGGTGGGGCTGATGAAAGGACATGGGGATAGGTCTCTTGTAGCACAATAGTGAATAATTGTTATCAGGACTGATTGTGAGGGTTGGAAATGTAAAAGTAGACATTTTGTATCAAAAGGGGGGGAGCGATTGACTTTGCAGTCGAGAAGCAGAGATCCCTGGGACCATTAATGGAGAAGAGCAGAATGCAGGACCCTACCCAGAAAAGCAGTGATGCCAGAGATGGAGGCAGAGATGATGACGTGGAGAGAGGGAATGGCTGAAGACTCTAGACCCAGAGAGGGAAAGGGGCTTTGTGCTAATGACCAGGGGGAAGGCTTGCAGGATATACCCTTTGGTTTGTTGATGATGAATGGAGGGGATTGTAATCATGGCAATGAAATGATATACAATAGGATGAATGTAAAGCTAATGTTTGCCCATGTAAACAATCACATAATTCACAATAAAACATTAAAAAAAAAAAAAGATAGCACTGTAGCCCAAGGCTTCAAAGTTAATGCCATCAGAGAAGATGTTGCCACTTCTGTTATTAATATTGTCTAATCATATTAAGGAGTCCTGGTGTGGTGCTGTGAGATAAAATACTGGACCTCAAGGTCAGTTCAAACCACAAGGTCAGTGGTTCAAACTCACCAGCAGCTCCTTTGAAACGCTTCACAAGGTAACTATGAATTGGAACCAACTCGACAGCACTTAATAACAACAATAACCATATACTGCAAACATTTGAGCAATGAATTAAATTAGACTGTGAATTTTGGGCATAGAATCAGAGCACTGTATTTTCGCATGTAAATAGTGTACATTGCAAATAGTGTACATTGTACGCATAGGAATTGATGTGCAAGCATTTTGCAAAATATTTATAATGTGTGAATTTTTTTGAGTTAAAAAAAAAAAGGTGGGTTTCTGGCAGCTCACACCCTTGCCTTAGAAACATTTTAGGTGTCAAATCCAGATTCATGGGTTCAATTTCTCAACAACCATCAGACAAATTTAAAAACAATGGCAAAATTGCCTGGGGTTTTCACCATTGATCTTGATGAAAGTGTATAAAGTTTTGATCCATCACTGATCGGTTCATTTATTTTGTTCTGTTTCCAAGGTAGGTGTTTATCTCTTCTTTTTCCAACAGCACATTGGATGGTATGTGTGAAAGATTATTTGTTATATTTTTTCAAGGAAAAATGTTACTAAATATAACATGAAATGAATTGTTTCAAGAGAAAACAATATATTTATAAAACATAATAGTACTCTGAGGTAAATATTTTCACAACCAAATTATCTTAAAATTAATTATAATCTTTTGAAGAATTATGTCCATTATTGTACTCATCATACTGAAAATTATTTGTTGACAAGTCTTGTTCTTTTAACATACATGAATCTTGAAATCAGAAACCATATCTTTAATATTCTAGTATCCCAAATATTTTACCAATTTTTGACACTTACTGGTTATTCAAAAAGCATTTGTTGAACGTAATTGAACTAAAGCACATGATATTCCAGTTTAATTTTAGAAAATGATAGCTTTTTGAATATCTGTCTTGTGAGGATATTAATTATAGACATGTATAAGAAGCCTTTATTAGGTCATACTGTTTTTAGAAATACAAATGCAATGAGAAAAAATAAATAATATCTTGGATTTGTATTATAAATCATCTTTTAGAATCACTAGCTATATTGAATGTTTATCTTTTATATTGAACAATAACACAAGCAATTTTACTGTTGGATATTATACAGAGTAGAGGGCTTTGTGTACCCTGTTAATATGCTGGATTTTTCCTTAATCAAAAACAATGGTAAACTAGATATTACTCCATTATGTAAATCATGGATCATTGACCTGAAGGAATATATAATAGATTATAAGAATGTTCACTTTCTGGAAGATGGCATACTAGGCAGAAAGGCTGTGTGGACACTCTGCAGCAAGGATATGGAAAACTGAATGAGACACATGCAGAATTTGGTCTTGGAACTCTAAGCTTCAGATGAGAGATAGAGAAGTGGATTGAATGCTTATATAGAGAGAATTGGGCAAGATGTGTGGGCAAGAGATGTGGCAAGAGAGGAGGTACTGTTGAGCTATGGAAGCCAACAGAATCTGCTGCAGTCATCTTGAACAATTTGTAAGAGGCTTTCGAGACAAAGTATATATGTGTTGCAGAAACCTACTAGTACATACAGAGATAAAAGTGTGTGAGTGTGTTTTCCCCTCTGGTTCCCCACACTCCCCTGGTGACCAGAGGTGAGGCTGGCCTCCACCGGCATACACCTCCTGGGAAGCTCCCACTTTCCAGGCAGTTGGA
>NW_006408754.1:2936171-2940853 GCF_000296735.1 Chrysochloris asiatica
GAACCGCTGACCTTAAGGTTCGCAGCCCGATTCGTAACCACTACGCTACCAGAGCTCAGGTTAGAGCCCCATTAAAGGAGGAGGAGCTTTCCCAATGACCCTGCTGAGGGGACAGGGTCTGCTCCAAATCTACAAAGTCCACCCTGGATTAGCCAGCCTTGGATTAGCTCTCACTAGGAGAAGTGGCTAATGAAAGTTTGGGGAAAAGAAGTGGGAGGGGTGGGAGATAAAGACAGGTTATCTGAATGGGACATATATGTGAAACAGGACCATCTTGAAATTCCTTAGGCAGCCAGAGGCCAGTACATGGTGCAGAGCATACTTTTTATTGCTGGAGAGAAAAAAGTAGCCAGGTAGATTTTTTTCCCCCTTATTCTTTCTTTGTTGTTATTGATTTGTCACTGCTGTTTCCTAGTTTGTGTGTTTTCCTTCAATCTTGTGGTTGTGCTTTTTCTTCTTGCCTTGCTTTGCATGAAACAGCAACTCTGGCCATATAGCCTAGCTACAGCCATGCCATCTTCAACCCCACCAACAGGGCTACAGTCAATACAAGATGCTAAACAGCAGATTTATGACAACAGCCAACATCAGCTAAATCTACTGTGAACTGAACTGCATGAACACTGAACAGTGAATAGAAAATTGCATAAAAGCTCATCTCTTGATTATACCCAAAAGGAGAGCATAAACTTAATACAAATACAACAACAATACAAAGTCTCAAAGAAGCAGACAATTTTTATTCACATGAAGAAAAACGATAGTGGCTCAAACAAATGATCAAGTGGCAGAGTTAGAAAATGTGTTTGAGGAAAAACAGCTACTGGAAATATTTGAAAAAGAATTCAGAATAATATTTGGGTACCTCTAAATGACTGACATAAAGATTGAGGAAAACAAGGAAGAATTAAAAAAAATACTACAGGAACAGTTAAACACACTAATTAAAAGATTGGAGAGAATACAAAACTTGTAAACAGAAATCCAGAAAATTAATACTAAGGTATCAGAAATGGACAATACACTGAAAGGGCAAAGGAGCAAATTTGAATCAATAGAAATCAGAATTAGTGAGCTTGGAGATAAATTTCTCAATACTAAAAGCTAAATGAACAACCAGAAAAAGAATGGAAATAGCTGAAGAAAGTCTAAGATTCATGTGAGACAATGTGAAGAGGAATAAATAACCTATAGGTGATTTGAATTCCAGAACAGGAATTTTTCCGTAACATCATTAAGGAAGAGAAGATAAGCAATCAAGAAGCTGAGTGAACCCCAGGCAGGATAGACCACAAAAGAAAATCACCAACACATATCATAATCAAACTCCAAAATCAAGGCAAGGAAAGAATCCTTAAAGCAGCTAGGGAAAAATGAAATGTTATCCACAAAGAAAAGTCAATAAGATTGAACTCTAACTTCTTAGAAGAAACCATGCAGGCAAGAAGGCAATGGAATGACACATATAAAACTTTGAAAGAAAACAAAATGTCAACCAAGAATCATAAGTCCATCAAATATGATGGCAAAATTAGAACATTTCAAGATAAATAAAAGTTAAAAGACTTTGTAAAAGCCAAGCCAATGCTTCAAAATATACTAAAGGAGTTCTTTGAACAGAGAACCAACAAGAACAGACAACAACCAAAGACTGACATACATGGCAATAGCATCCAGAATTCAGTCCAGATATGGATGTGTCCAGACTATAAAAAAATTACAAGACTGAAAATAGGGAATCCAGGATGTCAGTCTAAGATCAAGACAACTACAAAGTAAAGGGAGGAAAAAGTATAGTTACAGAGTTTCAGGTGGTGTGGAGTTCAGGATAAAATCGACTGTTTTGAAATGGGGAAGAAGTTAATAAAGCACAGAGTAACCTCAAAGAAATTGAATAAACCTTCACATCAAACCAAGAAAAATAAAAAACCAGGAAGGTTATGGAAACATGAAAACTTAGAAGAAATTGACAAGAAAAAAACACACAGGAAATCATGCAGAAGAAAGAAACCAGCAGCACCACAAAAACAACAGCAAAATGATTGCAATCAATCCAAGTCAATTGATAATTACACTGAGTGTCAATGGGTTAAATATACCAGTTGAGAGAGATAGATAGAGAGATAGAGAAGGAAAGAGAGAGAGTAGTAGCATGGATAAGAAAACACGATCCTTCAATAGGCTGTTTACAGAAGACACGTCACCTTACATGCAAAGACAAAAATAGATAAATTTAAAGGATGGAAAAATATATCAAGTTATTTGAGCAGGAGTGACAATATTAATTTCGATAAAGTAAAGTTCAAGGCACAAACCAGCATAAGAGACAAAGAAGGACATTATCCCATGATTGAAGGATCATTTGAACAAGAGGTTGTAACCATAATAAATTTCTATGCTCCCAATGAAACAGCCTAAAAATACATAAATACATAAATCAAATCCTAATATTATGGAAGGAAGAAATAGACAATTCAACAATAATAGTGGGATATATTAAGATACCACTTTCAAAAAAAGACAAAACAACCAGAAAGAAACTCAATAAAGACACAGAGGAATTAAACAAAACAATCAATCAATTTAACCTTATAGAACTGTACAGCATTCAACCCAACAATAGCATGATACACTTCTTTTCCACTGCACATGGAACATTCTCCAGAATAGACCATGTGTTAGACCACAAAGCAAGTTTCAACAAATTTTAAAACACCAACATAATACTACAAAGCATCTTCTCAAATCACAATGCTATAAAATTAGAAATCAACATTAGGAATATCAAAGAAATAAAAATCAAATCCATGGAAACTGAATAACATTCTGTTTAAAGGCTACTGGGTAGTAGAACAACATAACCTTTGGGACATAGCAAAAGCAGTAATGAGAGGGCAATTTTTGCAAAAAATGCACACATCAAAAAAGAAGAAAAGATCTAATCAACACATTAATACAACATCTGCCCAACAATTGTAAAAGACCAGCAAAGTAACTTTACAGTCACCAGGAGAAAAGAAATAAGAAAGATTAGAGCAGAAATAAATGAAATAGGAAACAAAACAAAAAACAATAGAATCAACAAGACAAGAAGCTATTTCTTTGAAAGGATTGAAAAAATTGACAAACTGTTGGCAAATTAACAAAAGAGAAGGAGAAAATGCAAAAAACATACATAAGAAATCATATGTGTGACATCACAACAGAACCAATGGAAATAAAAAGGATAATAGCAGAATACTATGAAGAGTTGTACTCCAACAAATTTGAAAATCTAGAAAAAATGGATACATTTTAAGAAAAACATGACCTACCTAAACTAACACAGAAATAGAAAACTTGAATAAACATATAACAAAAGAAGAAATTGATCAGGTCATCAAAGAACTCCCAACAAAAGAAAGTCCAGGCCCAAATAGTTTTACTGGTGAATTTTACCAAACATCCAGAGAAGAGCTGACACTAATTTTGCTAAAACTATTCCAGAATATAGAAAATGATAGAAAACTGTCAAATTTAAAGAATTTTTTGAAGTGAGCATAATCCTCATACCAAAACCAGACAAGGAAATCACTAATGTTTCATTCCATCTAATAATTACTCTTTAACTTGACGATATGAAGTTCCTTTTCTTGGTTTTATTTACCCCATTTCATAGACCTATAATCAAGTTCCTGCCCACTAAACTCTGCTTAAATCTGTCCATAGCTTAGCTTTTGTTTACTGTCATTTTGGTGAACTTGAGTTAATTATTTTATTTTGCTGGTCACTGTTATATTTATCTATAAACATAGTTTAGCTTTTGTCTACTGTCATGTTGGTGAACTTGAGTTAATTATTTTATTTTGCTGGTCACTGTTACATTTATCTATAAATTATGGAACATTGAACTAACTGACTCTAAAAGACTTTTATTTCTAAAATTTATGGATAAATACCTTGGAATAATACAATTCAGTTTCATAATTTGAAGTTTAAATATTTTTATTTTTTCAAGGAAAATACTTATAAATTATTTTCCTACAAGTTCAGTTTTCTGGATATAGCTAACCAGTCAGTTTTTATCCATGTATCTAGAATTTACTTCCCCATACATATCTAGAGGATGAACTGGTGATACATTTTAAGCAAGGACATGTCTTTAAGAAGAACATGTTGTATTGTGGTTAGATGCTTTTCTAACCAAGACATGATCCCTCCTAATCTAGATTTCAGCTAGAGGTAATATATAGCATCATACTTAAGAAAATAGACCCAAGTGATAGATGGTGGGACTCACTTATATATTGGTTCGTTTCTTAAGTGTTTATTAAGACCTTTACTGTGTAAAGAACTGTAGTCTTTTCTTAATATGACAGACATAGTGCCTACCTAGAGTTTGCTTAAGCTTAACTAGGAAGATGGACAATGAAACAAGTAATAAACAAATATGAGTAGTAAAGGAATCTAAGAATGCAACAAGCAGGGAGACCTAACACACAGAACACCTTTCTGTAGAACTGTTGCTTCATGGATACCGAAAAGATGATTAGAAATCAGCCACAAGAGGAGTTGTTGTTGTTAGGTGCCATCGAATTTGTACCGACAATAGCGACCTTATGTGCAGCAGAACAAAAGACTGCCCGATCCTGGGCCAACCTTGCTACTGTAGCCACGCTTGAGTCCATCGATGCTGCCACTTG
>NW_006408754.1:2943436-2956356 GCF_000296735.1 Chrysochloris asiatica
AATGTCCAAACCTGTATCTCTGTAGTTCTGTTAGGCATTCATGGCTGTTCTGATCCTCCCCCCACTTGGTCTCTCCCAAGATGGAGCCTCCAGGAACAGCTGAGCATGTTGAATTAGAAAGCAATGGATTTCTTGATTTTGCTACAAATTCCCCTATCTGTAAGCCTTCCAAGTCTAAATATTCCTTTTATGTGGTTCAGAGTTCTAGCACCATCCCCTGAGCCTGCTTGGTCCAGTATTCTGTGTAGTTGCTGACCACAATCTTCAGTATGGCACCTCCATGTAAAGAAAACAAAAATCCTTACAACTGGACAATAAATAACATCATTATAAATGGAGAAAAGATTGAAGTTGTCAAAGATTTCGTTTTACTTAGCTCCACAGTCAACAATCATAACAGCATCAGTCAAGAAATCAAACATCAAAAAATATCATTAATATCACAGGCAAGTAAATTTTTGCTTGTTGTTACATTCTGATGAGTTAGTTCTTATCTTAGAAACATTATGCACAATAGAACAAAAAACTGTCTGGTCCTGTGTCATCCTCACAATTATTGTGCTTGAGCCCATTGCTGTTGCCACTGTGCCAATCTATCTCATTGGGGGATTTCCACTTTTTTGCTCATTCTCCACTTTACCAAGCACGATGTCCTTCTCCAGGGACTGGTTCTTCCTGATGGTATACTCAAAGTTATAACAGAGAGGGAACTGCCAGTAATTCAAGTCAGATTCAGAAAAGGTTATGAATACCTACTGATGAAGATAACAGATTACAGCCTACATACACAGATTCAGTATGGATTACACCTCAATGTAAAGAAAACAAAGATCCTCACAACTTAATCAATAAATAACATCATGATAAGCAAATAAAAGATTGAAGCTGTCAAAGACTTCATTTTGCTTGGATCCACTACCAACACTCATGGAAGCAGCAGTCAAGAAATCAAATGAAGTATTGCATTAGGCAAATCTGTTGCTGAAGAACTCTTTAAGGTGTTCAAGAACAAAGATATCAGTTTGAAGACTATGCCTGACCAAAGCCATGGTATTTTTAATGGCCTCATATGCATGTGAAATTTGGACATTGAATACAGAATTCTGTAGAAGTATTTGAACTATGGTGTTGGCAAAGAATATTAAAAGTACCATGGACTTCCACAAAAAAATTTGTGTTGGAAGAAGTAGTAGGCATGCTCTTTAGAAGTCAGGATGACCAGACTTCGTCTCTCTTAATTCGGACATATTATCATGAGGGACCAGCCCCTGGAGAACAATATGCTAAAGTTGTTGTTGTTATGTGCTGTGGAGTCAGTTCCGACTCATAACGACCCTGTACAGGGTTTCTAGTCTGTAAATCTTTACAGGAGCAGAAAACCTCATCTTTCTCCCATGGAACAGCTGGCAGTTTCGAACTGCTGACCTTGTGGTTCGCAGCCTGATTCATAACCACTATGCTACCAGAGCTCCTTAGGTAAAGTAGAGATCAGCAAAAAAGAGGAAAAACCCCAAGGAGGTGGATTGACATAGTGTAAGCAGCAATGGGCTCAAATATAACAACAATTATGAGGATGGAACAGAAAGGGGAAGTGTTTCATTCTGTTGTTCATAGGGTTGCTATGAGTCAGAACAAACTCGATGGCACCTAACCACAACAACAAATGGCCAAAATATTGAATGACACAGGAAGAATCAAAAGACAATAGAAGGAACACACTGAATTGCTGTACTAAAAGAATTGACCCGTGTTCAACCTTTTCAAAAGGTATGATTAAGAACCAATGTTATTTATGGGAATGTTCCAAGCTTTGCTGAAGGCTTTAGCAAAAAATAAGTCTCCTAGAATTGACAAAATGCAAATTGAAATGCTTCAACAAACTGATACAGTGCTAGAGGCATTAGCTTGTTTATGCCAAGCAATTTGTTTATGCCAAGAAATTTGGAAGACAGGCCAAATAATTGAAAGAGATCCATATTTGTGCCCACATTCCAAAGAAAGGTGACCCAATGGAATGTAGAAATTATTGAACAACAATGGATTGTACCTCAAGGTAAAGGAAACAAAAATTCTCACAACTGAACCAATAAATAACAAGATAAAAGGAGCAAAAATTGAAGTTGTCAAAAAATTGATTTTGCTTGGATTCACAATTTGTACTCAAGGAAGCAGCAGTCAAGAAATAAAACAACGCACTGCATTAGACAAATCTGCAGCAAAGTATCTCTTTAAAATGTTAAAGAGCAAAGAGATTAGTTTGAGGACTAAGGTATTTCTGACTCAAGCCATAGTATTTTCAATTGTCTCATATGCATGTAAAATTGGACAGTGAATACGTATGATCATAGAAAAATCCATGCATTTAAATTATGGTATTGGTGAAAAATGTTGAAAGTGCCAGGGACTGCCAGAATAACAGACAAATCTGTGTTGGAAGATTCACAGCCAGAATGTTCCTTAGAAGCAAAAATGGTGAGACTTAGTCTCTTGTACTTTTTACATGTTATCAGAGGGACCAGTTTCTGGAGAAAAACATCATGCTTGGTAAAGTGGAAGGTCATTGAAAAATGGAAAATCCTCCAAAGAGATGGATTGTCACAGTGGTTGTAACAGCGATTGTGAAGATGGCACAAAACTGGACAGTATTTTTTTCTGTTGTGTACAGGGTCACTATGAGTCAGACCCAGCTGAATGGCTCCTAACAACAACAATAACAACAAGAATTAAGGAATGAAATGGAACTAAGGATTAAGGATGCCTCCACTTTACTAGAGGATGTGTCTCAGGTCACCATCCATAGTATTCCTTGGGGGCATTGAATCTAGTATATATGAATGTTTTGGCAAAGTTCACTCTCTTGTTCTAGACTCTGCATCTGGCTTATCTCCATCTGACCTCAAGTTCATGGGCCTTGTGGCCTATCACCTGACCTAACTCACAAGTTCCTGAAACCTTGTGCATCAGTAACCTGTCTTCAGAACTGCTGATCTGTGTTCCTCAGCTCCTAAGACTACGTGGGTGAGGAAAATCCCCCAGATTGTCTTCTGAACTATGGATTTGGGACTTGACAGTCTCCACAACTGTGTGAGCCATTTATTTACTTGATAGTCATGAGTTCTGTGAGACATTGCAGCACATTACAGAACCCTGGGATGTGAAGGAGAGGAGCAGTGGTGATTGATATCAGGAATTATGGAGTGGTGTATCATACTGAAATAGTCAGACATTTGAGATATCTTTATCCTCCACTTCATAGGGACTAGCCTCATGCTGATCTTTCTAAAAGAAATTATCTATGCGGTAATATTTAGATAAAGAATCATAAAGGTTGACAATTAACCTGATATGAAGGCAAGGGGACAAATAGAAATCAAGAATGATATTTATGTATCTGGATTCAACATCAAGGACATCAATTACTAGCTCTAAAAAATATCAGTATATTGATATAATGTGGCTTATTATATATGTCCTTCACAGTGCTACTTTGATGTTAAAAGAGGTGTAAATCACACTCCTGTTAATATTCCTATTATATTCCTAAAATATAATATTCCTGATGCTTGCTTTTAAGGAGCTCTGGTAGTGTAGTGGTTACGAATCGGGCCGCGAGCTGCAAGGTCAGCAGTTCAAAACTACCAATGGTTCCGTGGGAGAAACATGAGGCGGTCTGCTCTCGTAAAGATTTACAGCCTCGGAAAACCTGTGTAGGTCGCTATGAGTCAGAACCAACTCCACGGAACATAACAACAACAACAATTATAAAATGTTATTGATATTGACTCTATCAGTATTGTTTCAGGGATGTTTGAGTTTCCTTTCTCAAGGACAAACTGACTATCTGATGAGACTGATGCAATGTTTTCTTTTAAAATACAAACATCGGTGAGAGGGTTTTGCTTCCACAGCCTGTGTTATCCTACTCATAGTTCTATCCCAGCATTCCTCATAATGGATTGCCATACCTGACTCACTTCTCTGTAACCCAGACCCTGCTTCAGTGGCTACTTCTTGATGTCTGATTGCTTATAACTCACAGATACTAAGACGTTTCATTTTTATTTTTTTATTTTATTTTAATGTTTTATTGTGAATTATATAATAGTTTACATGAGGGAACTTTAGTTTTATATTCATTCCATCATATGTCATCTCATTGCCGTGGTTCCAATCCCCTCCATGCATCATCAACCAACCAAAGGGTATATAACAGAGACCCTACCCTTCCCCCCACCTCCCCACCCCGTTTTCGGCCCACAGTTCCTTTCCCTCTCTGGATCCAAAGTCCCCAGCTGCTTCATTACTCCACGTCATCGTCTCTGTCTCCATCTCAGGCATCTCTGTTTCTCTGGGTAGGGTCCTGCTCTCGGCTCTTCTCCATTGATGGTCCCAGAGGCCTCCGCTCCTAGCCTGTAGAATTAATCACTCCCTTCCTTGTTACAAAACGTCTGCCTTTGCATTTCCAACCCTCATAATCTGTCCTGATAAGCATTATTCACTACAGTATCACGAGTTACCCATCTGTATTTCCTTTCATCAGCTCCGCCCAGACAGATTGAATAGTACCTACTGGAGATACTGCCTTCCTCCATGCTCCCTAGCACTAGATTCCCTCTTGAAAGCTTGTAAGCCAGTCACTTCTTGCCTTTGTAGTCCCCCCCTCCCCATTTGAGTATCCAATGTTGAGTTGCACATCTCTGTCCACTCTGTGTGTGGAGGGGGTGGGACTGATTCTTGCTGTAAGGATTTGTTCCTTCTTTTGAGTTGCTGCTCCATAGGTATAGGTCAAGTTCATAAGATTGTATCAGCTCACTCTTTTTTTTTTTTTTTTTTCTTCCCTCTTCTTTCTTCTCTTGGGTGAGCTCTGATCATCCAGTCATCCGGTCCAGGTCATGTGAGTATCATCTGCAAGTGTGGGCGCTCCTGTGCACATGCCCTCTCTTCCCGTCAGTCGGTAGCTCCACTCTCCTCTCGAGTCCTCCGTGGCCACGCCACTGAGAAGTCTCATTTTTAAGAAAGGAACACATAAGATAATTAAATCAGAAGTTCTTGTCTGAACAAATAACAAGTAGCTGAGTTCAGAGAACTAGAGTTTTTATCAGACATTGGGAAAGGAGATGTAGAAAGAGGTAGTTCTCAACAACATAGGCAGGCTGCCAGAGACTGGGAGAGGATATCAAGCAGAAGGAAACAGCTGATGATAAATGTTACTGATAGCTAAAATTCTGGTTGGGGATGGGCCTTTAATTAGTAAAGGAACCACTAGGGAAACAAAGCGAGAGCTCAGAAAAAAGATTGGTACCAGTTGTCACTGAGTTGCTTCCAATGCGTGTATGGTGACTCCATCCGTGTCAGGGTAGAACTGTGTTTCATCAAGTTTTTAGTGGCTAATTTTTTGGAGTCCAGATGTGGTGCTGTGGGATAATGCACTGTACTGAAAGGTCAGTTTGAACCACAAAGTTGGTGGTTCAAAATTCATCAGCCACTCCTTGGAAACCCTATATAGGGTCCCTGTGTATCAGAACCTACTCAAAGGCACTTAACAATAACAACAACAATACTTTGGAATTCCTTTCTTTTGAGGAACTGACAACCTTTTGGTTAGCAGCCTTGCATTTTAACCTTTTGCCCCATGCAGGAACTTTACTCAGAAACCAAGAAAGAGTGTCAAATGTTACAGAAAGAGTGTGTAAGATTAAAGGTAGAAAAATACTTATTAAGACTTGTCTTTAGGAAGTCACTAGAAAGGAAAGTTTCAGTGGAGTGATGGGTGGAGAAGCCAAATTTCAGTGAACTGTGAGAGGATGGTAGAAAGGGAAGAAAAATTGAGGAGCATGAACTGTATTGCCTAGGGACCCATAGTCATAACAGTAATCACTCTTTGAAAAGAATGCTTCAAACAATCAATAATGTTTGCAATACTCTTGATTCAATTAGGCAATTTATCATTCCTCTTTTAAGGAGTTAATCTTCCTATAGTCCCTGCTTTTATATAAAGCCAACCTGCATATAAGAAATAAAATGCAGGTTTTGTAGCTAGTTAAGGGATGGTAGATCTTTGGGTAAAGACTAAGTGCTTAGCAGTTTCCTACTGAGTAAACTTTTACTGACGGAGCCCTGGGGGCACACTCTTGGACAAAAAGGTGGGTGGTTTGAACTCACCAACTGATCCTAGGGGAAACATGAGGCAGTCTGCTTCCAAAAGTATTTACAGTCTCAGAAACCATATATTGTCCTATAAATCACCATGAGTTGGGATTGACTCGATGGAAGTAGGATTTTAAACTTGCTGAGCTAAGGTACATACGTAACATGATTATCCCAGCAGCATGAGTATTAGGAGGCACCAACTTCATTTGTTTAACCAGTAGTGCTTTAATTAAGAGCATCTTGCAGCATTTCCCTAGATTTGTGGCATTCACTGGGCCTTGTAACTCAAATGTACTTTATTTACTGCCTTGAGACATATGTTCCAGCTTGTTTGGAATCATTTAAGTGCTTGATAATTCTCCCCTTCCTGCATTGACATCTGGATAAATCCATTCTAATTTTCAGTCACTTTGTCTTCAATTTTAATAATGGAAGAGGTTTTGTCAAGAGATGCTTAGTGTTTATTTACTTGGAAGAATATTAATATTTATTCTTATTACTTGCATCATGGTTTCCCAGCAATGGAAGCCTCTGCAAACAAACACGCATAATAACCCAACTTGTTGAAGAACTCAAGTGAATCTAATCAATTATGATGAAACCAACTTGAAAAACTGTTGGCGTGGCTAACATGAAAATAATTCAACTCTCTTAAGATTTTATTTAATAGACACCAATTGAGCTTCTACATACAGTTAAGGCAGTAAAAGGTCAAGTGGGTACCAATATTCAAGGAGATAGTCTCTGTATTCACTAGTCCCAGAATTTTTCGTCTAGAACTGATTGAAAGAGATTGTCCAGTGATGGATTTAAGAAGCCCTGATAGTTCAGTGCTCAGCTACTAACTGACAGGTCAGTGGTTCACATTTTCCAGGAACTCTGCAGGATAAAGATGTGGCAATCTACTTCTGTTAAGATTACAGTCTAGAGCACCCCTGATGCAGTTCTACTCTGCCCTACAGGATCTCTATATGCTGGGTTTTGACTCAATGACAATGGCAATACAACAATAGCAATAGATTTACTGTGGTCAACAGTGGGGGATCATCACCCAGGAAATGGATTCTCTAGTATGATCTACATCTATCCAGCTACAGCTGCCTTTAAGAGTCACCCTCTTAATTTCATTATGGTACTGTTCTGTCTAGTGTTTTTTACACATCTCAGAAAATTTTGATGCAATTTAGAAAGCACAGCTACTTTTCTACACATTTAACACAGTATTAAAAGACCATATAAGTGCTTGTTGAAGAGTAACAAGAGTAATTAACTTTGATTAAGATTTTACTATTTACCAATCACTGTGCTGAGTTTTATATACAATCTTCACAAGAGAAAATAAGAACCTGTATTAAGACAAACACTGTGGGATGTAATGTCTTACTTAATGGCAAATACCAAAAACTCACTCAAGATAATTTAAGGTAGGTAGTAAAAAAGAGATTTACTGGCAGGCTGTTTAGAGATAGTATGGAACCCATAAAAACAATTTGAGGATGGTACAGGACTAAGAAGTGTTTCCTTCCATTCTACATAGGTTGCCATGAATCTGAACTGACTTGATGGCCACCTAACAGTGCTGTGGGTTAATGCACTGAACTGCAAGTTTGGTTTGAAGTGCAAGATCGTCAGTTCAAGGTCACCAGTCGCTCCTTGGGAACCCTGCACAGGGTCACCATGAGTCAGAACCAACTTAACGGCACTTAACAACAACAACAACAACATAAGAAAAACGCAAACAATGAACTGGGTGTAATGGCTACATATTTCTTCCTGTGATTTCTGAAGTCCTCTTTTGTGCTCCCTCTTTTCCCATGAAAAGAGTTGTTGTTGTTAGGTACCATTGAGTCGGTTTCTATTCATAGCAACCCTATGAACAACAGGATGAAACACTACCCAGTCCTGAGCCAACCTCACAGTTGTTGCCACACTTGAGCCAATTGATGCCGCCACTTTGCCAATCCATCTTGCTGGGGGTCTTCCTCTTTTTATCTGACCCTCTACCTTCCCAAACATGATATCCTTCTCCAGTGACTGGTCCCTCTTGACAATATGTTTGAAGTATGAGAGATGAAGTTTGGCCATCCTGGCCTCCAAGGATCACTCTGACTGCACTTCTTCCAACACAGATCTGTGTCTTCTTTCAGCAGTCCATGGTACTTTCAGTATTTTCCACCAACAGCAAAAATCTAAAGCATCATTTCTTCTACAGTCTTCCTTATTCACTTTCACATGCATATGAGGTTATTGAAAATACCATGGCTTGGGTAAGGTGTACCTTAATCCTCAAGCTCACATCTTTGATCTTCAACACTTTAAAAACATCTTGTGCAGCAAATTTGCCTAATGCAATACGTCCTTTGATCTCTTGACTGCTGCTTTCGTGAGTGTTGATAGTTGATCCAAGAAGTAGGAAGTCCTTGATAACTTCAATCTTTTCTCCATTGATAAGAATGTTGTTTACTGGTCCAGTGGTGAGGATTTTTGTTTTCTTTACATTGAGATGTAATCCATACCTAAGTCCATCATCTTTGATCTACATCAGTAAGTATTTTAAGTCTTCTTCACTTTCAGCAAGCAAGGTTATATCAGATGCATATTGCAGGTTGTTAATGAGTCTTCCTTTGTAGTTAAGAAAAAAGGATTCTCTAGCTGTTGACTTGTAATTTGTCATTCCAAATTTTCATTTATCTTTTATGAGTAGTATCACTATATGTTTTTATCAATTGAGGCAGTCTCCACTTATTTTGTTTGTCCTTTAGTGTTATTGTTAATAATAATAGAGTCATCTTTCTTTCACTCTCAAAAGTGCCCTGTATGGAAAAAGTTCTGGTTTAGATGATAAATTCAAACTTATGAGCATAGTTATGTGATTCCCATTACCTAATCTTCCAGTATGAATTGATAAATAAAGCTCCTAAAAATTCCAATGAACCCTGGCTATTCCCACCATGAGGTATTTACATCAACATTCAACAGCCCTTGTGCCTTCCTCCTCTGAGGATTCCTGCCCTGCTCTCTTTTCTCTTCTGCCTGTTAAATACATTTAATAACAGATAAAACTTTTTAATGGAGCTCAGAATCTTTTGGCAAAAGATGAATTTCCTCTTCATATACTCAGATAATCATTTATAATTACTAAAAATAATTACCATTAGTTCAGTATGATATTCATGTACATAGTTTTCTATCATGATTAAAATAGACATTTTTCATCAATTTTGCTAGCAACATTAAACTTCTCTTAGTGATTTGCCCACTTTTCTATTTGAAGGTATTAATGTGCTCTGACTGTGACATGTTATTTCTATAAAGTCTAAAAACGATATATGCAACTTAACTCAAAGGAACTTAGAGGATAATAAGGACATCCGGATCTTGGTGTGGCAGTGTAGGATAAGCCCTGGGCTGTTAATTGCAAGGTCTTTAGTTCAAACTCTCCAGTGGTTCCTCAGAAACCCAGTATAGCTAGAGCTATGGGTTGGAACTAACTAGAGGGCACTTAGCAACAAGAAACAGGAGGAACATTAGGGGGTTAATGGAGACTGAAAGAAGACAAAGAAGAAGGAGAATTATGATCCCTTCTTTGTCTAAGTGGGTCATCCTCTTGGCCCCAGTTATTTATGTTCATGTTGCTTCCTAGCTCACATAGTGCCTTACTATCTAGTATCTGCTTTCTATACGCACTGTTAAATACACTTCTTAACTTGTATGTTTAGACTAGGAAAGAGACTTATATAGCTTTGCACCCTGTTTTGATGAGCTCTTTCTATCCTTGGATATCATAATCATAACTGCTTTTAAAAAAAGCTCTTAATTATGAGAGTACATGCACAAGGAAGTAGTTTAAACAAACCAGAATGGTATAAAATGAAAGGCAACATTATCCTCACATCTAGCTCCTATTCTCACTCCCCAGACAGACACCAGTTACTAAGATAGTTTTCCAAGAAATTAGCACACACACAGAGATGTTTATGAATCTCTTCTTTATCCAAAAAATATTTCCAGAGCTCTACTGCCTACACTAAGTACAACTCACCAGGAAGTAACACGTAGAGAGAGGAAGAGGATACATTTGAATTCTCTCACAAATACAAGCTCACAACTTGTCTCTCTGACTATGAATCCTACATGTTCCAATCTTTCCTGAATATGTTGCCAGAGCCATTTTCCTAAAATACCGTTTTCATCATTTTTCTGCCCAAAAAGTCTACAAAGTAGATTATATCTATTTCTAAATCTTTCCACTTAACTTTCAGAGTTTTTCTTAATCTTTCTCCATTCTATCTGTTCAAATGTTTGATACTATGTTCTTATTATAAATACTACATCTGAAAAAGGCCAAATTTGTCTTTTTTTGGAAATAACATTTTCAGTTCTATCTCTAGGCCTTAGACAGGGTTGCTTCTCCTGTATACCTTCTTTTCTTCTGCACCAAGGTAAATGTCCTACAGAATAGTCCTTGTAGATGTAGAAAGGGAACTGAACCTAGAGTGGTTCTGAAATTCCCTCCAATTTACAGGCTTATTTTCTGGCAGATATAAAATTAACTCTTATCCTGGACTATTATTCTTTTGTTTAAATTACATTCCTTTCAGCTAGATCTCAGTGGCAGTATAACTATTTTCATGAAGCCACCAATAAGAACACAGAAGATCAAGTGCAATAAAATGCATTAGTTTATTAGAGTTTTTTATTGTCATCTGAATCATTAAGAGTTCTACAGAGAAACAGAATGTATATACAAGGTGCTACAAAAAATTTGTGAAAAAATTTAATAATCTTTTACTTCTATTTCTCTTGCAACGTTTCAAAGCTCCCTTGTTTGTGTGTGTATGCATGCACTGTACATGCACACACACATACACATGAAAGAAGGTCAAAAGTATTGCTACTGTTATTCCATTTCATACATGTATGGGTTTATTCTAAACAAAATGTGTTTAAATCTGCCTTTGTGAGCAGCAGATGACTGCAGAGACATTCTCTCAGTAACAGGCTAATACGAACACCTTCAGAAAACAGGATCAATCAAAATATTGGTATCCGAGGTGATCGGCCAGGTTAGTTAATTTAAGGGCAGAAGATTATGGTGACTGTTTATTTGGGATTCCAAAGGAGTAACCTTGACAAACTTTCTCAAAGGACACAGGACAATCATGGGGCTTATTATGGACAGTTTTTAAGAAAATTGAGAAGTGCATTACTCAGAAAAAGGACAGGAAATTTGCACCAATAAAAAATTTTCCCACATGACAATGCACCTGCTCATTCTTCAGGGGTAATAAGGTCTGTCCTTTGAGAATTTCTTTAGGAAACCTTACCCAAGCCATCCTGTAGACCTGATCTTGCCCTTTCAGATTTCTTTTTGTTCCCCAAACACAAAGAATATTTAAAAGGAAAACAATTTTTGTCCCTCAAAGATGTCAAATCTGTCATTTCGATGTAAATCGAAAATTTGTTGTAAATTGAAGAGCTCATAATTCTCCTGGGAATGTGTTTTGTTGTTATTAAGTTCTGTTGAGTCAGCTCTGACTCACAGCAACCCTTGTATAGGGTTTCCAAGGAGTACTTGATGGGTTTGAACGGCCAATCTTGAGGTTAGCAGCCCAGTGCTTATTTTACAACACTATATCAGGAAGGGTTGTTGTTGTTGTTAAGTGCCATGGAGTCGGTTCCAACTCATAGTGACCTTGTATAGGGTTTCTGAGGAGCAGCTGGTGATTTTGAACTGATCACCTTGTGGTTCAAACCAACCTTGTAGTCTAATGCTTTATCTAACAGCACCAAGCCATGTTAGACAGATGGAAAAACTGCCTTCAGAAGTGTATAGACCTAAAACATTTTGAATGGAAGTGAGCAGAGAGAGGGACAAGAGACAATTCCAGTTACAGAAACCTGCTAGTAATTTGCAGAGGCATAGTTATGAGTATTTTTTCTGTCTTTCCTTATTTATTTTCCCTTCTAGTCTTTATTTCTACTCATTTCTTCTCTGGTTACTAGAGGTGATACCAGTATGAGTAGACACCCCATGGAAGGTTTCACATGAAGGGCCCTATGGCATATTCAGAAGGTTCTGCTATGAACATGGAAGGATCTGCAGCAGGTAGAGGGTTCTGTGGTAGGTGGGTTGCTGGGCACAGAATTGAAGGGGGAGGGAAAAACAAGTAAGAGCTTGTGCCTGGAGTCTCTTCCAAACTAGATCGGGCCAGCCCTGGGCTGGTTCTCACTAGGAGAAACAGCTGAATGGATTTGAAGAGAGGAAAAAAAAACAAACCCAACTAGTTGGTGTTAGATTAGAGCTGTACAATGGAAACATTGTGAAAATTCTCAGGCAGCTTTGAGGGCAAAAATCCATTAGGTGATGCTAGAAAATTACTCCAGTTTTATACACACACACACATATGTTGTTGTTGTTGTTAAGTGCTGTCAAGTTGATTCTGACTCATAGCGAGCCTGTATAGGATTTCCGAGAAGCAGCTGGAGCATTAACCCACAGTGCCACACCAGAACTTATATATATACTTCCACAGGGTAAAGATGAGGCTTTCTGATTCTTGTAAAGATTTACAGCTTCAGAAACCCTATACAGTCTTTCCATGAGTTGGAACTGACTCCATGGCACATAACCATCACTACTACTACTATATATATATAAAATTGTTATTTTAAAGTGTCATCGAGTTGGTTCCAACTCATAGCAACCTGTATAGGGTTTCTGAGGAGCAGTTGAACTGCTGACCTTGAGGTTCAAACCAACCTTTCAG
>NW_006408754.1:2956492-2959449 GCF_000296735.1 Chrysochloris asiatica
CATTTTTAGTCTTATTCTTTGGTCCTCCTTCTATCTTATGGGAGCAGTTTCTCTCCTTGCCTCACCCAAAAAGAGACAGCAACTTTGACCACACAGCCAAGCTACAATTGTACCCTGTAAAACCCTAGCAATAGGGTCAGAGCTAATACCAACTGCTATACACCAGAGCAGCATCTACAACCAACACTGGCTAAAAACACTCTCAAAGGAGCTGTAAGAGCAGTGAACAGCCATCCTCTGATAACACTTACCAAGAGGCAGTTAGAGAGTGCTTAAGATTACACCTACATGCATTAATCCAATTAAGACAAACAACAACACCAAAATGCCTAAAAAGCAGCAGAAAAATTCTACTCATGTGCAGAAATAAGACAGAGTAACTCAAACAAACGAACAAGAGGAAGAGCTAGAAATTGCTCTGGAGGGTGAAGAAGCTTTGGAACTACTTGAAAAAGAGTTCAGGAGAATGATATTGAAGTACATCAAAATTTTCCACAGAAAAGTCAAGAAAAATAAGTAAGAAGTCAGGAAAGCACAACATGATCAGTCAAATAAAGTAGATATAACTTTGGAGATAGTACAAAATCTGTAAAAAGAGGTCCAGATGATCATTGCAAAAATTTCAAAAATGGACGATATAATGAAAACACAAAGAAGTAGAATAGAATGGATGGAAGCCAGAATTAAAAAGCTTAAAGATAAAGCTCTCAATATTGCTAATATAGAAGAAAAAGTAAAACAAACAAAAAAAATAATGAAAAGATCTGAAGAAAATCTCAAATTCATGTGGGACAACATAAAGAGGAATAACCTATGGGTAATTGGAATTCCAGAACAGAAAGAGATAATGAAAACATAGAACATAGTTGAAGAGCAGCTGAAAGAAAATTTCCTTAACATCATGAAGGACAAGAAGATAAGCATTCAAGAAGCTGAATAAACCCCAGGCAGGATAGAACCGAAAAGAAAATCACCAAGATATATCATAATTAGACTCTCCAAAACCAAAGACAAGGAAAGAATCCTGAAAGCAGCTAAGGAAAAATGAAATGTTACTTACAAAGTAAAACCAATAAGATTAAGCACTGATTTTTCAGCAGAAATTATGCAGGCAAGAAAACAATGAAGAAATATACGAAACTCTGAAAGAAAAAACTGTCAACCAAGAATCATATATCAGCAAAGCTGTCAATCAAATATGATGACAAGATCAGAACTTTTTAGAATAAACAGAAATTAAGGAATTTTGTAAAAGTTAAGCCAGCAGCACTTCAAAACATACTAGAGCGTTCTTTGGATGGAGAACCAACAAGAACAGACAACAACTAGAGATTGAAATAGGTGGCAACACCACCCAGAACTAAGTCCAGATATGGAAGAGGCCAGAGCAGAACAAACCTACAAGATTTGAAATGAGGGGATCTGGGATGTCAGTCTATGATCAGGACAACTACAAACTGAAAGAAGGCAAAAGTATAGTAACAGAGATCCAGGTGGTGAGGAGATCAGGTAGATTTCAGGATAAAACAAACTTTTTAGAATAAGGAAGAAATTAATAAAGTACAGAGTAACCCCAAAGAAACTTAAGAAAAGGAAAACCCAAGATTATGGAAAGATTAAAACTATGAAGAAATTGACAAGAAAAAGCACACACACACACAAATGAACTCAGCACTGGAAAACGTGCATAACAAAGACAGCAGCAATACCACAAAAACAAACAGCATAATGATAGCAATTAATCCATTGTTGTTCTTATAGTTAGGTCCATCGAGTTGGTACTGACTCATAGTGACCCTATGCACAACAGAACTAAACACTGCCCAGTCCTGGGCCAACCTCACAATTGTTGCCATGCTTCAGTCCATTGATGTTGCTACTTTGCCAATCCATCTGGCTGGGGGTCTTCCTCTTTTTCTCTGACCCTCCATCTTACCAAACATGATATCCTTCTCCAGCAGCTGGTCCCTTCTGACAATATATCCAAAGTATGAGAGCTGAATTTTGGCCATCTTTCCCTCCAAGGAGCATTCTGGCTGCACTTCCTCCATATCTATCAATAATTCCACTAACTGTCAATGGACAAGTAAACAGAGAGACAGTAGCAGAATGGATAAAGAAACAGGATTCTTTATTATGCTGTCTACATGAGACATACCTTACACATAAAGACAAAAATTGACTAAAAATTAAAGGATGAAAAAAATATACCAAGATAATTGCAATAAAAAATGAGCATGAGTGGCAATATTAATCTCTGATAAAAAAAACTTTAAGTTATAAGAGATAAAGAAGGACCCTATCTCATGATTAAAGAGTCAGTTGAAAAAGAGGACATAACAGTAATGAATATCCATGCTCTCAGTGAAAGAGCCTCAAAATACATAAATAAAACCCTAATTGAACTGAAGAAAGAAATAGACAACTCTAAAATATAGTGAGAGAGCTTAGTACACCACTTAAAAAAGAAGGATGGAACAACCAGAAAAAAAATTCAACAAAGACACAGAGCAGCTAAACAATACAATCAGTCAACTTGACCTCATAGATGTGTACAGAGCATTCAGCTCAACAACAGCTCAATACACATTCTTTTTCAGTGCACATGGAACATTCTCCAGATAGACCACAAAACAAATCTCCATGTATTTACAAACATCAAAATACTACAAAGCATAGTCTCAGATCACAATGCTATCTATCAAATTAGAAATCAACAATAGGAAGATCAAGGATGTAAAATCAAATATGTGGAAACTGAATAACACCCTGCTGAAAAGCTACTGGGTAGTAGAACAAATAAAAAAGTGAAATAAAAAAAATTCCTAGAAACAAATAAGAATGAAAACACAACATACCAAAACTTTTGGGACATAGTAAAAGCAAAAGCAGTGCAAAGAGGGTAATTTACAGTAATAAATGCACACATCAAAAAAGAAGAAAGAACCAAATCAACA
>NW_006408754.1:2959974-2960819 GCF_000296735.1 Chrysochloris asiatica
AGAAGAAATTGATCAGCTAATAAAAAAATTCCTAACCATAAAGCATCCAGGCCCAGATGGATTTATTGTTGAAATTTGCCAAACATTCAGAGAAAAGCTGACACCAATTCTACTCAAACTATTCCAGAATATAGAAATGGATGGAAAACTTCCAAATACATTTTTTTTTTCCAGCTTCAGGTTTGTTTTGGCCAAACTTTTTATTTAGTATACAGTAGTTGTTTAACACACACTTAAGTAGTCTTAATGGGGTAAGAGGGAAAGAGGAGGCTCTCGCAGAATCCCAAGGAAATGTCAGAAAGGCAAGATATGGCAAGCATTATCTTTTTGTTTTGAGGTTACTGGGTGAATAGTGCGTTCCTCACTTAAGCATCTGATATCAGGTTTTGCACACTGAGAACACTGAGATATCAGTTTGAAGACACCCTGAAATCATGAGTAGCAAACCCATCTACCCTTCTAATATCTACCTTGTTTATATAGGCAGAATGATTCATCTCTCCATTTTAGGTGACTAGATCTGTTTGTGGAAGATCTTAGTATTGCTTGCCTTATTTATTGGGAAAAAATAGAATAGGAAGTGGCCTTGAGGGATACTTAAGAGAATTATCACACAAGTACATAAGCCAGTCTTACACATTTAACATTTGCTTACTGACAGCAATGTCATGAAATCAAGTGAAATTAAACAGGTTTTACTTTTTACTTACAAGAACATAAAAATTATGGAGGAGTACTTGTCACTGTACCAAAAGGAAATGGTTAATGTTCAACCATTTCAAGAGGTAGCATATAATCAAGAGTCAATGATACTGAAGGAAGAAGTCCAAGGTGCATTGAAGGAA
>NW_006408754.1:2966159-2967697 GCF_000296735.1 Chrysochloris asiatica
GAGTGGAAAATGATTAGATGGTGCTTGGCAACAACAATCTACCTATCTATCTATAAAGAGACAGAAAAAGATTTAAAGGAATTGATTTCTGCAGTTGTGGAGGCTGGCAATTCAGGAAACAGTAGAGTAGAACCTGACAGCTGGGAAATCTGGCAGGAATTGATGCTGTTTTTATTCTGAAATCTGTAGGGCATGCTGGCAGGCTGGCAAGTCAGTAACAGTTGACACTGCAGTCTTGAAAACTCATTGGCATCAAGTTGATTCTGACTCATAGCCACCCTATGGGGCAGGATTGAACTGTCCCATAGGGCTTCTAAAGCTATAAATAAATCTTCATGGGAGCAGACTGCTACATCTTTTTCCTACAGTTTTGACTCATCAACCTTCAGTCAGTAGCCAAACACTTTAATCACTGCTCTGCCAGGGATCCTTTCAGCAGTCTTGAAGTAGAATTGACGTTTCTCTGGGAAATTCCAATTTTTGCTTTTAAGGTCTAAAAATGTTAGAATTTGATCCATCCACATTAATAATGGTAATATCCTTACCCTAAACACAAATGATTGTAGCTGTTAACCAGATCTCTAAAATACCTTCACGGCAACAGCTAGATTAGTGTTTGGCTAAATAATTGGGACACATAAAACTAATGAATAAGGGAGACTGTAGAAGAATAGATAAATTTGAGTTATGGTGTTGGTGAAGAATATTGAAGACGTGCCGTGGACTGCCAGAAGAACAAACAAATCTGGGTTGAAAGAAGTACAGCTAGGGTGCTCGTTGGAAACAAGGATGGCTATACTTCATCCCTCGTATTTTGGACATATTATCAGGAGGGACCAGTCCCTGGACATAAACATCATGTTTGGAAAAGTGGAGGGTCAGTGAAACAGAGGAAGACATCCTACAAGATGGAATGACACAGTAACAGAAACAATGGGTTCAAACAGAACAATTGTGAGGAGAGCACAGGACTGGGCAGTATTTTATTCTGTTGGGTACAGGACAGCTATGAGTTGGAACCAACTCAATAGTACCTAACATAAAATATGTAAGTATGTTGTTAAGTGCCATCAAGTCAGTTCTGACTCATAGTGACCCTGTTTAGGATTTCTGAGCAGCGAATGGTGAGTTTGAACCACTGACCTTGTAGATCAAACTGACCTTGAAGTCGAACACTTATCCTACAGTGCCACACCAGGACTTCTAAGTATGTGAGATAGAAAATGATTACAGTTCATTCTGGAAGTGGTAAACCATAGTGCTACTCAGTCTTAGCTAAGTAAATGTGGCCAGTTCTTCTTCATGCTTTATTATGTCAAGTGGGAATAATCATACTTGATTTGCAAAATTTAGTGGAGAGCAAGAAAATCTAAGATTATTTTGTCCAAATAAAGGGAATGACCATTCATTTTTGATTATCTTAGCCCAGTTTCCATTTCTTCTTCCTGCTATCAAATATAAAGTGTGAATATTAAAGATGAAGTATGTACAGTGTTTGGTATAGAGTATGCACTCAATGAATTTAGCCTTGGTAGTCT
>NW_006408754.1:2968282-2972111 GCF_000296735.1 Chrysochloris asiatica
TAGGTTCCCTCTTGAAAACTTGTAAGCCAGTCACTTCTTGCCTTTGTAGTCCCCCACCCCCCATTTTGGGTATCCAATGTCCAAGTTGCCCATCTCTGTCTACTCTGTGTGTACCTCCAATATTTTTTATAGTCAATTGTCTTAGTTACTTAGTGCTGTCTTAACAAAAAATACCACAAGAGAGTAGTTTTAAAGAATATAAATTAAATTTCTCACAGTTCTGCAGATCAAAGTCTAAATTCAGAGTGCCAGGTATAGGTCTGGTAGCATAGTGATTACAAATTGGGCTGCTAATCTCATGGTCAGCAGTTCTAAACTACCAGCTGTTCTGCAGGAGAAGGATGAGGCTTTCTGTGCCCGTAAAGATTTACAGCCTCGGAAAACCTATGCAGGGTTGCTATGAGTCGGAACTGACTCCACGGCACATAACAACAACAACAGGAATAGGGGAAGGTCTTTTGACAGTTTCAGCTACTGGTGTTGTTGTTGTTATGTGCCATCCTCACAATTGTTACTGTGTTTGAGCCCATTTTTGTAGCCACTATGCCAATCCATTTCATTAAGAGTCTTTCTCTTTTTTGCTCATCATATACTTTACCAAGCATGATATTCTTCTCCAAGGACTGGCCCTTCCTGATGACATGTCCAAAGTACATTAGATGAAGTCTTGCTATCCTTCCATTTAAGAAACATTCTAGTTGTATTTCTTCCAAGACAGATTTGTTTGCACTTCTATTAGTCTATAGGATATTCAATGTTCTTTGCCCCGATAGTAAGAGTGTGTGCCAAATTGACAGGACCAGGATTCTCAGTGGTTTTGTAGTAAGATGTAGTAATCCCCCATGGTGAGATCTGCTATAAGTAGCTAATCAATTAAAAGAAACTTTTCCTCTAGGGTGTGGCCTGCTTCCAATATACTGAACACTTGGGAAAAGCTTGCTTGCTTTCTGCTGGGTCTGATTTCTATATCTGATTTGTCATCCAAACTCTAGTTCTTTGGGTTTGAGAGAGTGGTTTGCTCTATTTTATACCAATTCTGGGAACTATCAGCAAACAGCCATCTTACCTGCATGACCTGCCTGCCTATAATCTGACCTGCATATCTTGGTTCATCAGTCGTGCAGCTATGTGAGTTAGAAGGCTCTAGCCTGACATCTAACCAATGGACTTGGGACTTGTGCACATCTACATCTCTATGAGCCATTTCCTGATACAAACCTGTCTTATATATTTCCTGATATACACCTCCTGGTGTGGTGCTGTGAGCTAATGTGATGGATGGCAAAGTTGGTTTAGTCTGTTAGAGTATTGGTTCAAACTACCAATTGCTCCTTGGAAACCCTATACAGGGTCACTATGGGTTGGAACCGACTCGATGACGGCACTTAACAACTACAACTTTATAAATATATACATATATGTTGTTGTTGTTATGTGTCATGGAGTCTGTTCCAACTCATAACAACCCTGTACAGGGTTTCCGAGGCTGTAAATCTTTACGGGAGCAGAAAGCCTCCTCTTTCTCCCGCATTCCCATTCTTCACAATGCTATCTGTAATTTGTTATGATCCACACAGTAAAGTGCTTTTGCATAGTTAATAAAACACAGGCAAACATTTTCTTGTGAGTTAGGCCCTGGCAGTACTACTTTGGTGTGCTGCTTTAGTGCCTGGATAAAGGTGGGCTTGGCCCCTGACCTACAAAACCCACAAAGCCACCAGACCAGCAGTTAATCAGTCACCTGCCCTATGGTCCTAACACGTTGAAACTAACTCCATCAAGTGCTCCCATGAACTACTTCCAGACTGTGTACCCCAAACATAAATAACACCATGGGCAATAGGTGTTATTGGCCATCTAGGGCCAGGAACTCTGCTATCGCATCCTTTCTACAACCACCTTGTGAGCTCTTGAATAGCAGATACACCCAGAGATTTCTTATCTCTGGGTCCAACAACTGCACTGTTTGTTTTTACAAATATGACAACCCTACAATGTACTGGATACAACAGGCAATTTAAGCTCACATGCAGAAATAAGAGAGAATGGCTCAAATAAATAACCAATATGCCGAGCCAAAAGATGTTTCTGAGGAAGAAAATGTAACAGAACTAACTAAAAAAAAAAAAATTCAAAAGAATAATAATTAGGTTCCTTCAAAGGATCAATAAAAAGATCAAGGAAAACATAATACAAACTTCAGTAGAATTTAGGAAACATGACAAGAACAAACAGACAAAATAAATGCAAATTCTGAAATACCACAAAACTTGCCATTAGAAATCCAGATTAATACCAAGATCTCATAAGTGGACAATATATTGAAAGGACTAAGAAGTAGATGTGCAGCAATGGAAGCCTGAATTAACGAGCATGAAAATAAATCTCTCAATACTAGTATGCTAGAAGAACAATCAGTAAAAAATAGGAACAACTTACAGGTGATTGGAATTCCAGAACAGGAGGATATAAGCACAGGGAAAATTGTTGAAGAGTTGTTGGAAAAAACCTTCCATAACATCATGGAAGATGAGAACTGCTGAGCTTGAACCACCAACCTTGCAGTTCAAACCGACTTTGCAGTCCAGCACATTAACCCATAGTGCCACACCAGGACTCCCTGTATTGTGACCAAACCCTACAAATTCTTTGGCGGGATGGTAGAACTAAACCAGGATGCATCATTTCATTCATCTAAACTGTGAAAGTGATGTTGTTTATTGGTACAGTTGTATATTTCTGTTTCCTTTGTGTTGAGCTGTATTATTTTATCTTCATTAGTAAGTACTCAGAGTCCTCTTCATTTTCAGCAAGCAAAATTGTGTCATCACTGTATCACAGGTTGTTAATGAGTCTTCCTCCATTTCTGACACTGTATTCTTCTGCATATAGTCCATGGTGGATTATTTGCTCAATATATAGATTGAATAATTATGGTGTAAGGATACAATCCTGACATACATCTTTGTTGATTTTAAACCATGCTGTACCTACAAGTTCTATTTGAACACTTCCTTGTAGTCTATATTCAGGTTCTTTATGAGCACAATTAAATACTCTGGACTTCCCATTCTTCACAATGCTATCTGTAATTTGTTATGATCTACACAGTCAAGTGCCTTTGCATAGTTAATAAAACACAGGCAAACATTTTTCTTGTATTGGGCTTTTAGTAATTGCCAGTAATTCTTTACATTTCACTCCTTGTAGACGCTTCTACCTCCATCATTATGTGGCATCATTCCCTGGGTATTTGTCTCTTTTTAATAAGGCACAAGTTAGAAGAGATGACGTTTAGGACACACCCTAATCCCGCATGACCTTTTAAAATAACAAAAGAACATTTTATATTCAAACAAAGTCAAATTTACAGATATGGAATTTTAACTTTAACATAAAATTTTCAGGACACAATTCCATGCATTAGTGAACTCCTTTCCTCATACCCATTTCACCTTCTTTATCATACCACCTCCAGCACTAGTTGCTCCAATGCTGCCTTTTACCAGTCTTCCTAAATGCCCAATTGCCTGTAATTCTGTATACCATCTGTTCCAAGACACCTGTCTCTGCCAGAGTACTTTTTTTTTTTTATCTCTTTATTTTCTAATTTTGAATACTTGTCTGAATAAAATTTTCCTGTTGTCATCCTATTCTGACCACAGTGCTTTGTTTACCTGGTTGCAACCAGAAACTTGCAAGCCCTTCTTCATTTCCTGTCGGGAGATCTTGATGCTCCTCAGTCTGGCCTGTTCTACCACTTACAGTGTCAGAAATCTGTGGTTCAGGATTGAATTCTGTGTTTATAAACCCAATTCAGACCCACTGC
>NW_006408754.1:2973131-2982980 GCF_000296735.1 Chrysochloris asiatica
AATCCTGATGCCACGTTTTTCTTCATATAACCTAGTTTCTCGGATTATTTGCTCAGCATACAGGTTGAATAAGTATGGTGAAAGAATACAACCTCATAGCTTAGGTGGTTAGAAATTCAAATTCAGAGTGCTTACTCTGAGGAAATGTGTTTGTATTATTTCAGGATCGGTAGGCCCACTATTCCTCAGAGACCTCAATGCATCTTGTCATCAATATTCCTATGGATCTAGCACTGCCACCAAATGGCAGCTCATTTGGCCTGCCATGAAAAAAGCCAATTGCTCCGAGACAGGGATATGGTAAAGCAAGCAAGGTTTATGAGTACTGGATATACTGGGGGCAAGGGGACTGTGTATCATCTAAAGACTGTCTCTCTGAAGAGTAAAGGACAAGAGAATTTATAGTGGCCTTTTGCTTTCTTCATGTATGATGTTTTTGATGTCATCCCACAACTCTTCTGGGCTTTGGTCATTAGAATCTAATGCATCAAATCTGTTATTGAGATGGTCTCTAAATTCAGGTGAGATATGTTCAAGGTTATATTTTGTCTCTCATGGGCTTGTTTTAATTTTTTTCTACAGCCTGAGCTTGCATGTGAGCAATTGATAGTCTGTTCCATAGTCTGTCCCTGGCCTTTTTTAGACTGTTATGGGGAACTTTTCTACCTTCTCTTTCCACAGATGTAGTCAGTTAAAACAAGTCCATGAGAGCCAAAATAAGACCTTGAACAAACCCACCTACCAATTAGAAGGTTCATATTTGTGTCTATTCCAAAGAAAGGTGATCTAAAGGCATGCGGTAATCATCGAACAATATTATTAATATCATATTCAAGTAAAATTTTTTTCTAAAAATAGTTCTTAAATGACTACAATAGTACATCCACATAGAACTGTCAGAAAATTGATATTTTCTATTTAAGTGAAGAAAACTTAAAAGACTGATGAAATCAAAGATCACAGCCTTCAGTGTGTATTATACCTCAAGTGGGATTCAGAAGAGGATGTGGAATGAGGGATAACATTGCTGATGTCAAATGAATATTAGCTGAAACAGAGATCACCAGGAAGATGTTTACTTGTGCTTTAGTGACTATGCAAAGGTGTCTGACTGTGTGGATCATGACAAGCAATGGATGCCATTGTGAAGAATGGGTCTTCCAGAACACTTGATTGTGCCAAGAGGCAGTCATTCAAACAGAAAAAGGGGATACTGAATGGTTTAAAATCAGGAAAGGCTTGTGCCAGGATTGTATTCTTTCACCATGCTTATTCAATCTATATGCTGAGCAAATAATCCGAGAAGTTGTATTATAAGAATAGCAAGACATTAGGTTTGGATGAAGAATCATTAACAAACTGTGGTATTCAGATGATAAAACCTTGCTTGCTGGAAGTGAAGAAGACTTAAAAGACTTACTGATGAAACCAAAGATCACAGCCTTCAGTGTGGATTGCACCTCAGTGTAAAAGAAAAAAAAAAATCGTCATGACTTGATCATTAATAACATCATGATAATTAAAAGATTGAAGCTGACAAATACTCTATTTTGCTTGATCCACAATCAACACCCATGAAAGCAGCAATCAAGATATCAAAGGACGTATTGCATTAGGCAAATCTGCTGCAGGAGACCTCTTTAAAGTGCTCAAGAGCAAAGATATTAGTTTGAGGACTAAGTGCACCTTACCCAAGCCATGGTATTTTCAAAAGCTTTATATGCATATGAAAGTTGGGCAATGAATAAGGAAGAGTGTAGAAGAATTGATGTTTTTGAGAATCGAGG
Source organism: Chrysochloris asiatica (assembly GCF_000296735.1). Lineage (NCBI taxonomy): Eukaryota > Metazoa > Chordata > Mammalia > Afrosoricida > Chrysochloridae > Chrysochloris > Chrysochloris asiatica. The sequence continues at coordinate 2,974,919 of NW_006408754.1, forward strand.
CTGGAGAAAAATTATTGAAAGTACCATGGACTGCTAGCAGAACAAACAAATCTGTGTTGGAAGATATAAAGCCAGAATGCTCCTTACAAGCCAGAATGACTAGATTGTCTTACTTTGGACATGTTATCAGGAGAGACCAGTCCCTGAAGAGGGACATCGTGTTTGGTAAAATGGAGAGTCTTTGAAAAAGAGGAAGAACCCTAAAGAGATGGACTGTCACACTAGTAGCAGCAATGGGTTCAGATACAGCAACAGTTGTGATGATGGTACTGGACCGGGCAATGCTTTATTCTATTGTGAATTGAGTCAGAACCAACTTGAAAGTGCCTAACAAACAGAACAACAAAGTACCTAGGGTTGGAATAGTAATTCACAGCGAAGAGAATGATAACTGAAAATCAACACAGACCTAGCCCTATTTACTTGGCTCTGTGTGTTAATGCACTGGACTGCAAGGTTGGTTTGAACTGCAAGGATAGTGGTTCAAGCTCACCAGCTACTCCTTGAATCAGAACTGACTTTATGGCAACAACAAGACAGATTTACTAATCAAGAAACTATTATTACAATCCAGGCACTCCTAGAAATGGCTATTAATAAAGCCTTGCTCAGAAGTCTCTCAGTGTCTGCTAGTTATAGTAGAGACTCATGGTGATCTTATGTATAAGAGAACAAAATGCTAAACACATTCCTGTGACATCATCATCACTGGTATATTTAAGTCCATTATTTTGAGGTTTTCCCTCATTTTCGGTCACCCTCTACCAAACCTGATGTCCTTTTCTAGCAATTGGTCTTTCATGATAATACGTCGAAATTTAGCTAGCCGAACTCTCACTATCCTTACTCTAAGGAACATTCTAGTTGTATTTCTTTTAAGAGTGATTTGTTTGTTTGTTCTAATATGTGCAGTATTCTTTTCCAACACCACACTTCAATTGCATCAGTTCTTTTGTGCTCCTTTTTTATAGTTCAGCTTTCACATGCATATGAAGCAATTGAAAAGTGCATGTTAGTCATAAAAGTGACAACTTTGCTTTTTAAATGTTTATAGATGTCTTTTGCAGCAGATTTGCCCAATGCAATTTATCATTTGATTTCTTGACTACTGCTTCCATGGATAACAACACAAATTTCTTAGTTATCAGCAAATGCCATAATAGAGAGGGGACTGTGATTTAGACTCCAGGCAGGGATTGCGTACTGTTGTTGTTGCACGCCTTCAAGTCAGTTTGAACTCATAGTGACCCTATATAGGGTTTCCTAGGAGTGACTGGTGAGCTTGAATTGCCAACCTTGTGGTCCAGTGTATTAACCCACAAAGCCATACCAGGATTCCTTGCATACTGTAAGGAAGTGGAAAAGAAAGGGCACCAGTAAGTCTGGAGAAATAGATGCTGTCTCTAGTCCTCTTTAGAATTTCCTGCTGTTGTTATTCTGCCCCCGACTGCCTTCTTTATCAGCTGATTCACTCAGCCAACACCAAACACATGTTAATTAGATTTGCTCACCCTGATTCATAATTTCTTGGTAGTTACAGGAGAGGACAGAGGTTAATGAAGATTTAGCTTCAAAAGAAAAAAAGGCTGAGTTTTACAATAAAACTAAATAAGTGTCACATTTCCCCCTCTCCCTTAAGTGTCTGGGCTCTGTGGCTATCTTCTGAATTTCAACTAATTGAATATCTAGATGTCAGATTCACAGTGTGATTTAGAATTAAGAAAGCTCCATTTTTTAAATTCTAAAATTATTCAACAGTATAACGTACATACTCGCTGAGCATTGTTCTACTACTCAGGATCAGTCATTATTAGACTTTAATATGACCAATTACAACCCAAGCCAGTTATGTAGGACATTATATTTCCATCACAGACCAGTCTTGGATCAGTTCCCAGTTTCCAGCCATTGCATTTCATTACTCTGATTGCATTTTACTGCAGCTAATTATAATCAATCAATTCAAATGTAATAACAGAACCATCCCTGAGGTCAGAACTGGTCATGCAGAGGCTTATCACAGGTAGTTAGATAACTAAAGATAAGATGATGGTGGTACCAGGGAGAAAATTAAAATCGGGCTAAAGTATTAGAGATGATTAATGCTACAGTTAGTAGAACCAGCATTGTAAATAATCACTTACAAAATCCACGTAATTCTTACAGATTTTTTTTTGGATGAAAATTTCATTCCTCATAGAAATGTACTAGCAACAAAGAGACCAGTGTCTGCAAACATTTTTCATTCTCTTAGGCTAGTAGACAAAGGCCTTTGCTGTTGTGAATTCAGACCAAATGGAAGCAGTATAGTAGAGAATATTTGGCAAGTAGATTAGGATACACATTTCCTGTCCTTAATCTTTTTAGCTGTGTGATTATCACAAATCCCTTCACCTTTCTGAGCCTGTTTCCTCATCTATCAAATGGGGGTATAAATTGTCCTGACTACATTTCTCTGTTGCTGTGAGGACCACATAAAACAGTAATGAAAAAAACTAACATAATACACTATTATTATGCCTAGGAAAGAAAAAGGAGCCCTGGTGGTGCAATGGTCAAGCACTCAGTTACTAACGAAATGGTTGGTGGTTCAAACCTTCCCAGTGGATGCATGGAAGCAAGCCCCTGGCAATCTGCTTCCATAAAAATTACAGCCAAGAAAAACCTGTCACATGGGGTCACTGTGAGTCAGAATCATCTCCACAGCACCCAGCAATAACAATAAGAAAGAAAAGCAAAATTGCTAGGTTACAGGAAGAAAGAATATTCTAAAGATTAGGACAAAATATAATTTCAAATGTAAATGCTTTTTGTAATGTTGTTGCTAAGTGTCATCAAGTCCGAGGCTATAAAGCTTTATGGGAGCAGAAAGCTTCATCTTTCTTCCTCAGAGCAGATGGTGGGCTCAAACTGCCAACCTTGTGGTTAGCAGTTCAGTGTTTATCCTATAGAACCAAAGGTTTTTATGTTAGAATAGGTACCTCATCATATTTGAAATAAATATAAAACTAAGTTCATTGGTCTTAAGTGTAGTTGAGTCAGTTATGATTCTTAGTGACCCTGAATAGGGTTACCAAGGAGTTACTGATGAGTTTGAACCACCAACCTTGTGGTTTAAACTGACCTTGCGGTCTAGTGCTTATACAGTGCCACATCAGGACTCCAAACTGAGTATATTACAACCTCAATTTTTATCAGTAACCTAAAATCAAATGAAAGACATGCTTTGGATAGATAATAGTGATTATCTCTGAGTTGATTAAAAAAAAAAAAAAAAAAACAACTCAAAACTTCTTTATACAGTTTTCTACTTTATGAGTTTTCTTCAGGAAACATATGCTGATTTATATTAGAAAATAACTAGTCACCTAAATATAAGAAATTATATTAGACTAATTTACCCACTTCACAGATGAGAAAACAAAGGTTCATCCTTGATGAGGAGATTGGCTTACATCTTGTTACTAGCAAAACCAGAAATAAAATCCAGATTGCCTGACTGTAATCCAGTGCTAACTACACTTCTGCTTTTCTGATTATTTGTTCCTTTTACAGCCTCAGAAACCCTGTAGGGTCACAATGAGTCGGAACCGACTCCACGGCACATAACAACAACAACAACAACAACAACAACAACAACAACAAGGAATTGAGAGTCAAGTGAATTAATTTACTTCACCTTTAAAAACATTCGGTATCGGAGGTACTGGTCGTCAGAGAGCTAAGGGCTTCTGAAAATTATTACCTTCCCAGTAACCATTTCCAGGGGTGATGAAAGAAAAACCTAAACATGAGGCAGGTAGTGGACCTAATCATAGAGAGAAGAATTAAACAACAACAAAAAATAATCACATAAACTAAAGGAAACATGCTGTAATGGAACAGGCATTGATTTATGAGATAGATGATCTAATTTCTAGTCATTATTTTAATGACTGACACTAATTAGCTATGTGACTATGGGCAACTTGCTTAATCTGTCTTCTCGGTAGACTGTGCCAGATGATCTTTAAGCTACAACATTCAATTGTTTTCAAACTACAACATTTCATTGAAAATGCAGAGCATTTACCTTAACTGCACACAAAAACTCAATGCTAAATAAACGCTTTTCAAAAACAAGATTTCATAGATATAACACAAAGCAAAATCACTTTTTGCAAAAAGAGACAAAAAGAATAAACACAATACAAAACCAGCGTTTAAAATGCAAACTACAAGTAGAAAGCACATGCAAAATCAGTTAAGAATACAAAATCCTCTTGCCAAGCAGTTTTAGTGGCAAAATGATTATAATCAGTAAAACTGAGAAAGAAGCACTTTGTTGATTGTAATAACAAGAAAGTAGTGATCAACAAAATTGTATGCAGAGACAAGCATGGCTGTAAAAGAAGGAAGAAAATGATGACCAACATCATCTTCTTTGTACACCCTCCATCTCCACTCCTGCTGCCTACCTCTGGGGAAAGCATCTTTGAAAGTAACCTGACCTGAAGCAATAATTTGCCTCTGACCCTTGTGATTCACAAGAGGTGGTGGTGGTGGTGACTGAGTTGGCATTACCCACCAATGGTAATGGTTGTAATGGGATTTTTGTGTGTATCTCTTTGCCATGGACAACATTCACTTTTCTCTAAAATCAAAGCTTGATATTTTTTTATTCTGTCTAAATGTGATATCTCCAACCCTTCCCCTTCTCTAAATGAACCCAAGACACTCTGATAAGACATGCTTTCCTCGAATATTTTTGTTGTTGTTGTTTATCTTCATTGTCTATCTGCTTTAGGTGGGAGAGACTGAGAAGTGTTTAAATAAGGTCACGAATACTTAGGAATAGCTATAACCATGGAATAAAAGACCTATACTAAGAAAGAGAGTTCTGGTGTGGTGCTGGAGGATAAGCACTGGACTGCTAACTGCAAGGTCGGTGGTTCAAACCCACCAGCTGCACCTCAGATGTTCATAAGAGTTCTGGCAGAGTCCACACAAAACCTCTTATTGGTAAATTACTTTGTAGAGGGCGATTTGCTCAGGGATGGAGCTTTGGGTTGAGGAGATGGGTAAGAGAGAAAAATAATATATGGGGAAAATAATGAGTTGTTGTTGTTGCTGTTGTTATGTGCCATCGAGTCAGTTCTGACCCATAGCGACCCTGTATAGGGTTTCCGAGGGTGTAAATCTTTACGGGAGTAGAAAGCCTCATCTTTCTCCCGCGGAGCAGCTGGTAACTTATACTAAATAATAAACATAACTCATATTCTCTCTTTTTTAAAATACTTTGCCCTCTAATGCTATCATGTAATTTTTCTTACCAATCTTTCAGTTCCAAATTAAAAATAATGTCTAAATAAACACTCATGGATGTATGTGACCATGACTATAATTTTTATTTAATAGTAACCAGACCTTTCTGAGGGAAGTTTTTTTTTTTTTCTCTCTCTTTCCCCCAGAGTTGTGGGAAGAGGTGAAAGCATGAGAAATACCACCAACGACACTGAATTTTAAGCAGGATGTAGGGATTCAGGTTAGGAGGGCTGGATAAGATTTTTGGTAGGTGTTGGAAGGTAACTTTCTTGTAGGAAATGCTTCATGATATTTCCTAGCCTCTCCTTGCTGAGATGTTTCTTCTTCATAGGGAAGTGTTCTGTGGGTAAAAATTCAGAGTGAAGTTTCATGATTTTATGTAACTTTGCAATTTCCTATATATGTGAATCAAAGTCAACATGATGCATTAGCAGAAACAAATTCATATGAATCTGTAGACAGTGTATTTGTAATAGCCCCTCAAAGATAAAATACTATAACTGAGGGTATAAAAGACCTATGCAAAGAGACTCCTGGTGTGGTGTTGTAGAATAAGCACTGGACTGCTAATTGCAAGGTCAGTGGTTCAAACCCACTAACAGCTCCTTAGAAACCTATACAGGTTCACTGTGAACTGGAACTGAGTTGATTGCACTTAACAAGAACATATGAAGAAGACTTCAAACACTTGTGCAAGAAACCAAATGAGACTTATATCAATGGGAAAGCATACCATATTCATGGATGGTGGTGGTGGTTATGTGCCGTGGAGTCAGTTCCAACTTACAGTGACCCTGTTTAGGGTTTCTGAGACTGTGCATCTTTATGGGAGCAGAAAGCCTCATCTTTCGATCATGGAACTGCTGGTAGTTTTGAACTGCTGACCATGAGGTTAGCAGCCTGACTTGTAACCACTATGCTACCAGAGCTCCTTTATTTGTGGATAGGAACTCAATATTATGAAAATGTCAGTTCTACTCAAAGCAATCTATAAAATTCAATCCCAATTATTACAATAAGCACTGAACTTCAAACCACTGAACTTGAACCAGGCTTGTGGTTCAAGCCTACCAGCCACTCCTTGGGTGAAAGATGAAGCTTTCTGCTCCCTTGAAGATTTAAAACCTCGGAAACTCTATGTAGGGTTGCTATGAGTTGGAACTGACTTGACAGCATATAACAACAAAAACAACAAATAATTCCAACAGCATTTTTTAATGAGGTAGAAAAAAACTAATCATCAGCTTCATATAGTTAGGAAAGAGGCCTCAGATAAATAAAGCACTATTGAAAAAGAAGAACAAAATAGGCTTCATACTACTTGATCTTTGAACCTATTATACAGCCATGGTAATAAAAAATGCCTGATACTTTCACAGTGACAGACACATAGACAAATGGAACTGAACTGAGAATCCAAACATAAATCCAATCACTTAATGATGACTGATCTTTGAAAAATTTCATTAAATAGTGAAGAGACAATCTTGTTAACAAATTGCATTGCCAAAACTCTATGTCTAGCTGTAGAAAAATGAAGTAGGACACAATACCTCACATCATACAAAAAAAAACTAACTCAGTTGGATCCAAGAGCTAAATATAAAAGCTAGAACTATAAAGATCATAGAAGAAAAAATAAGGACAGTGTTACAGGCCTTAACATAGGACATAACCAGAATACCAAATATAGCTAAAAAAAAACAAGAGCAGAAGATCAGCTAGATTAAAAGGAATCAAAAGACTTTTCCAAAAGAGTAAAAACAGAACCTATAGACTAGGAAAATTTTGGCATTTTAAGATAAGCACTGTACTACAATGTTGGTTTGAACCAGCCACTCCACAGAAGCCCTAAACAGGGTCACTATGGGTCAGAACTGACTGATGGCACTTAACAACAACAGCAACAATATCCAATGAGGGCCTAATCTGAAAAATGTATAGAAAATTTTATTATTTCAACAATAAAAAGACAGCTCAATTAAAAAATGGGCAAAGGATATGAACAGACACTTCAACAAATATGGTATTCTAGTGGATAAGAAACACATGAAGAAATGTTTGCAATGAGTCATTTGTTACTCTTGTTAGGGGCTGTCTAGTCTGCTCACACTCATAGTGACCCTATGCATTGCAGCAAGAAACAATGCCCAGTGCTACACCATTCTCATGAGTGTTATTATGTTTAAACCTATTGTTACAGTCTCTGTGTCAATCCATCTTGTTGGCGGTACTTTTTCTTTTTTGATGACCATCTACTTTCCCCAAAACAATGTTTCTTCAGGTATAGGTCCCTCCTGAAAACATGTCCAAAGTACCAGAGACAAAGTCTGGCCACCCTTCTGGCTGTTGTTGTAGTAGGAACCAACTCATAGTGACCCCATGCACAGCAGAACAAAACAATGTCCGATCCTGGGCCAACCTCACTACCACTACCACACTTGAGACCATCAATGCCGCCACCTGGACAATCCATCTTGTTCGGGGGTCTTCTTCTTTTTCTCTGACCCTCCACCTTACCAAGCATGATATCCTTCTCCAGCAACAGTTCCCTCCTGACAATATGTCCAAAGTATGAGAGATGAAGTTTGGCCATCTTGGCCTCTAAGGAGCACTCTGGCTGCCCTTCTTCCAAAACAGATCTATTGGTTCTTTTGGCAGTCCATGGCACGTTTAGTATTCTCCTCCAACACCATAATTCAAAGGCATCAATTCTTCTATGATCTTCCTTATTCACTGTCCAGCTTTCGCATCCATA
>NW_006408754.1:2983985-2987600 GCF_000296735.1 Chrysochloris asiatica
TTCCTGGTTCCTTATTCTTTGCCAATTCCTTCAGTGCACTTTGGACTTCCTCCCTGAGTATCATTGGCTCTTAATCATATGGTACCTCTTCAAATGGTTGAACATTAATCATTTCCTTTTGGTACAATGACTCTGTGTATTCCTTCCATCTTCTCTTGATGCATTCTGCATCATTCAATAATTTGCCCAGAGAAACTTTCAATAATAAATACAGGTCCCTCCTGAAAACATATCCAAAGTACCAGAGACAAAGTCTGGCCACCCTTCTGGCTGTACTTCCTCCAAAACAGACTTGTTTGTTCTTCTGGTAATCCAAGGTACTTTCAATATTCTTTACCAACACCTTTAATTCAAATGCGTCACTATTTCCAGCTTTTCTTATTTATTGTTTAGCTTTCACATGAATGTTGTTGTTAAGTGATGCCAAGTCAGTTTTGACTCATAGCGACCTCGCATGGGGTTTCCAAAGAACAGCTGGTGGGTTTGAACCACAGACCTTTTAGTTCATACTGAGCTAGAGGTCCACAACAGGACTCCACATGCATATGAAGCAATTAAAAAATACTATGATTTGAGTTAGGCACACCTTAGTTTTCAGGGCTATCTTCCCTCTTTAACATTTCAAAGAGATCTTTTGCAACATATTTCCCCAGTGCAATATCTCCTTTGAGTTCTTATTTATTTATTTATTTATTGAAATCTACTTATTTCTTTTTCATTTGGAAATACTGTAACAACATTATTCTATTTACTTTTTATTTTGTTGTTGTTATAACTGTATTTCTGGTTCTCTATTTTCAGTGTTGTAGGCCTCTTTTGGAGTCTTGGTGTGGCGCTGTGGGTTAAGGCGCCAGACTGCAAAGCCATTTGAATTGCAAGGTCGGCGGTTCAAGCTCACCAGATGCTCCTTGGAAACCCTATGGGTCAGAATTGACTCGATGGCACTTAACAACAACAACAAGGCCTCTTTAACTTTGATACTTCTATATGTGGGTTTAGTCTAGGTGCTACAGTCATATATATTATTTTCAGATTATTGTCTACTGTTACTGGTTCTTTGTACAAATAACTCTTATTAATATTTTTTGTAAGGTTGGTCTGATTTTACAAACTCTCTTAATTTCTGTTTATCTGAAAATGACCTAACTTTATCATCATATTTGATGCACAATTTTGCTGGATATATGTTTCTTAGCTGGTATTTTTTCTTTCACAGTTTTATTTTTCATTCCACAGTCATCTTGCCTGCGTTTCTGTTGAGAAATCAGAGCTTACTTTTTAAAAAATGTATTTTATTGTGAATTATGTGATAGTTTACATGGGACAACATTAGTTTTACATTCATTCTATCATATATCGTCTCATTGCCATGGTTACAATCCCCTCCATGCATCATCAACCAACCAAAGGGTATACCCTGCAAGCCTGGCCCCCCCCCACACACACACGCGGGTCTTCTGCACACAGTCCCTCTCTCTCTCTGCATCTAAAGTCCCTAGCTGCTCCATCTCTACAGGTCATCATCTCTGCCTCCATCTCAGGCATCACTGCTTCTCAGGGTAGGGTCCCTCTCTCCGCTCCTTTCTGTTGATGGTCCTAGGGACCTTCACTCCGAGACTGGAAAGTTAATCACTCCCCTCCTTGCTATAAAACGCCTACTTTTACATTTTCAACCCTCACAATCAGTCCTGATAATAATTATTCACTGTTGTATCACAAGAGATCCGTCTGCATTTCATTTCATCCAGAGCTTACTTTTCTTAGTTCTCCTTTCTGGTAGCATAGTGGTTATGAATCAGGCTGCGAACCTTAAGGTCAACAGTTTGAAACTACCAGCTGCTCCGCAGGAGAAAGATGAGGCTTTCTGCTCCCATAAAGATTTACAGCCTTGGAAACCCTGTACAGGGTCGTTATGGGTCAGAACCAACTCGATGGCACATAACAACAACAACAACCTTTTTAGGTAACTTTTCATTTTTTCCTTGAGTTGCTCTCAAGATTCTTTCCTTGTGTTTGGTTTTGAAAATTTTGATTATAAAATGTTTTGGTGATTTTCTTTTGGATTCTATCCTGTTTGGATTTTGTTCAACTCCTTGAATGTCTACCTTCTCATCTGTTATGATATTAGGGAAATTTTCTTTCAGCAACTCTTGTACTTGGGTTTTCTTTTTGTCTCTTCCTGTTCTGGAACTCCAATCACATGTAAGTTATTCCTTATGATAATGTCCCACATAAATCTTAAGCTTTCTTAATATCTTTTTGGTTCTTTTTCCTTATTGTTGTTCTAGCAGATAATTATTGAGATTTTTTTTCAAGGTAAGTACTTCTCCTTTCCAATGATTCCATTCTACTTCTCTGCCCTTTCAAGGTAACTTCTGATATCTTAATGTGAATCTTCTGTTTTTTTATGGCTCCAACTTTTTCATTTATTTTTTCAGTTTGTTTCCTGATTTCTATAGTTTTGTCTATGTTTTCCTTGACTTCATCAGTTTTATCGATCATTCTTTCAGTTCATTGAAGTTGCCTAAATAGCATTCTTTCAAATTACTTATCAGGTAGTTTTGATACCATTTCTGTTGTTATATTTTCTCACTCTGTATTTTGGTCACTAGTCTGAGGCACTCTGTCTTTCTTTCTTTGTGTAAGCTGAAATTATCTGTTTTTCAAAGATATTGTGGTCTCATATTTATATTTAATTGATGATTGTATATAGGTGTATCCTTAGGTACTCACCACCTAGACTCTTTCTGGTATATATGGTAGAGACTAGACGTGTGAATGAAGTTCTCTGTTCACTGCTTATGTATCATAGTTTGGAGTAGGATCTCCAGAGCAGGGTTGCTATGTCTGGTACTCAACACTAGACAGATTAGAGGCTGTGCAGGTGGGAGTGCCACTGGATGATAGGTTGGCAAGGGTGGGGACTTGTCATGCTACTGGCTACCAGGAGGGCATGAGAACAAGGGAGAACTTCACTCCCTTTCAGCCAACATCCAGTCTTATCTTGTGCCTGCAGGCTTCTGTATCAACAGCCACTAGCAAATGCTCAAAATGGCCATGCCACTCCATGACAGCCTATATTGTTGTTAGGTGTCATCGAGTTGGTACTGATTTGTAGTGACCCTGTGCACAGCAGAACGAAACACTGCCCGATCCTGGGCCACACTTGAGTCCATCAATGCTGATGCCACGCTTGAGTCCATCAGTGCTGCCACTTGGCCAATCTGTCTCATTGGGGGTTTTCCTCTTTTTCTCTGACATTCCACCTTACCAAACATGATATCCTTCTCCAGTGACTAGTCCCTACTGACAATATGTCTGAAGTATGAGAGATGAAGTTTGGCCATCCGGGCCTCCAAGGAGCACTCTGGCTGCACTTCTTCCAACACAGATCTATTGTTTCTTTTGGCAGCTCATGGCACTTTCAATATTCTCCTCCAACGCCATAACTCAAAAGCATCAATTCTTCTATGGTCTTCCTTATTCACTGTCCAGCTCTCGCATGCATATGAGGTTATTGAAAATACCATGGTCAGGTGCACCTTAGTCCTCAAGCTGACATCTTTGCTCTTCAACACTTTAAAAAGGTCTTGTGCAGCAGATTTGCCTAATGCA
>NW_006408754.1:2996326-2997624 GCF_000296735.1 Chrysochloris asiatica
ATTTTCAGTCACCTCATATGATGCAAAAGCTGGACAGTGAATAAAGAAGACCATAGAAAAATTGATGCTTTTGAGTTATGGTGTTAGAGGGGAATATTGAAAGTGCCATGGGCTGGCTAAAGAACCAATAGATCCGTTACGGAAGAAGTGCAGCCAGAATGTTCCTTGGAGGCCAAGATGGCCTAACTTTGTCTGTCATACTTCGGACATATTGTCAGGAGGGACTAGTCACTGGAGAAGGATATCATGTTTGGTAAGGTGAAGGATCAGAGAAAAAGAGGAAGACCCCCAACGAGATGGATTGGCCAAGTAGGAGCATTGATGGACTCAAGTGTGGCAACAGTAGTGAGGTTGGCCCAGGATGGGATACTGTTTCGTTCTGCTGTGCATAAGGTCGCTATGGGTCAGTACCAACTCAATGGCACCTAACAACAACAACAATGTTAAGAATATCTTGGGTAGGAATGGAATCAAGAATGTAGAAATATGAGAGCCTTAGAAAGAAGAAGCCATCACCAACTGGGATTTAATGAGTGATCAGTTGACACTGACATTCATTAATCTAAGAATGGTCCATAGAAAATGCTGTTATGAAACTTTTGAGAGGAACTATGTAGCGTAGTGGTTACGAATTGGGCTGTGAACCTCAGGGTCAGCAGTTTGAAACTACCAGCTTGTCTGTGGAAGAAAGATGACATTTTCTGCTCCCATAAAGATTTTACAGCCTCGGAAACCCTGTACAGGGTCGCTATGAGTCGGAACCAACTCCATGGCCCCACACAACAACAACAACAACAACAACCAACAACTATCTGATAGTATTGCATCTGTATTAATCAAATTTGCATCAATATTTATTGAGTACCATCTATGTGAAAGGGACTTTAGAGACCAGAAGAAGAAAACATCAAAACTCCTTAATGTTCTTATCATTTAGTTTGAAAATAAGTCTAATATAGTCAGTTATTAAAACATACCCAGGAGTTGATAATATTAAGATAATACAGGTTATAAGTGTGGTAAAAAGATAAATGAAGAAGAGGAAAAAAATGAACTGAGGTACTTGGGGAAAGTTAGAGGGAGAAGATAGGTTTTGAAATAATCATGGAAGGATGAGGTCAGTCTCCTTGATCCTCCTAAATTACTTCTTCTAAACCACCAATATATGTTGCGATGTCAAGAGGAACTAAATCAGGAGAGTGAAGCATCCAGCTAATAAGAAGAGTGGGTATATGCATAAGAACACCCACACTTAGAGATAATACCCATTTGACCTGGCTTCAATGACTGGATGATCA
>NW_006408754.1:2997724-3005233 GCF_000296735.1 Chrysochloris asiatica
AAGGCTGTGCTCTTTGATCTTCATCAGTAAATGTTTTAAATCCTCTTCACTTTCAGCAAGCAAGGTTGTATCATCTGCATATCTCAGGTTGTTAATGAGTCTTCCTCCAATCCTAATGCCATGTTTTTCTTCACAAAACCCAGCTCCTCGTATTATTTGCTCAGCATACAGGTTGAATAAGCATGGTGAAAGAATACAACCTTTTTGCACACCTTTCCTAATTTTATACCATTCAGTGTTCCCATGTTCCGTTCAAACAACTGCCTCTTAGTCCAGGTACAGATTCCTCATGAGCACAGTTAGATGTTCCGGAATACTTACACTTTGCAATGTTGTCCATAGCTTGTCATGATCCACACAATCGAAAACCTTTGCCTACTCAATAAAGCACAGGTAAGCATCTTTCTGATATTCTTTGCTTTCATCTAAGATCCATCGGACATCAGCAATGATATCCCTCGTTCCATGTCCTCTTCTGAATCTGGCTTGAACCTCTGGAAATTCTCTGTCAATGTATGATTGTAGCTGTTTCTGTATTACCTTTAGCAAAATTTTACTAGCATGGGATATCAAAGAGATTGTCCGATGATTTCCACATTCCGTTGGGTCACCTCTCTTTGGAATGGGCAAAAATATGGATCTCTTCCAGTCAGTTGGCCAGATAGCTGTCTTCCAAATTTCTTGGCAGAGATAAGTGAGTGCCTCCTGTGCTGCCTCACTTTCTTGAAAGATTTCAATTTTTATGACAGCCGATAGTCGATACATTTTCCTTCTCTTTCACCACTCCTCTTCAGTTTCCTCTTCCAGTCAGCACTGAATCCAACACTACGTCCTATCCTCTGAAGCTCAGGGTTCCAGGATCACCATCTGTATCTATTTCTCTTGGTCTTCCATTTTTTCTTGTAGAAAGTATGTTCAGTGTGTCTGCCAATTAGTATCTAATGTATTTTACCTACGAGTACTGCAAATGTAATCTATGTTTTGCTCTAGAGGAAAGAAATGCTGGGCTCCTAGTAGCAAGCACTGTTATATTGAAGCTGAGAGTAAAGACAGTGGAGATGATACCAACATAATTTTTGAGACTGCAGATAGAAAGATAAAGATATTTATCTCATGCTAGGGGTGATGCTCTTTATTTTAAAAAATATTTAAATATCTCTTCCCTATTAGGGATCAAGACATAGTCTGCTAGGGTAAAAAGGGAAATAATGTTATGGTGCTTGACTGTCTCATGAATATTGGTTTCCCTTGTCTACTATTGTAAAATAGACACTTGAATGGGATATAAAGGAAAGTGGGGAAATATGATTACAGAAAGCTTTTAAGCCTGTCTTCAGCCTATAATTGATTGGAATATCTAAAAGGGGTTCTAGACCTTTCCCAGTGAAATAGACTTCTTGCAGAGACTCTCTAGTATATAAGACCTTAGGTGGAATCCTGATCCTCATCCAGAACATTCTGAGGTGGGACATTGCCACTTGAAAGTACAAGCAGAGCAGCCTGGAGCAGCTAGAGCAACAGAATATACTTCTTGAAAGAAAGATCAGCAGGAAAAATCCAAAACAAAAATGGCAGTCTGATTGGCTACTACAAGCACAAGCAAGTTTCTCACCGGGGAGTCATCAAGGCAAGCAATCAAGTCTTTTCAGGACAAACCCCCTTCCAAGATGGAAACTCACTGGGAGTACACAAGCAGGTAAGTAAGCTTGCTGCCAACCACATTGGTCTACTGGTGAGTGGAAGAGGGAGTAAAGGCAGCAGTGAAGATATGGACTGAGTTTGACCACGTTCCATAGACTCCCGTAGATCTGGAGATGACAGAGAAAAGAGGAAGGGCTGGTTGGTCCAAAGTGTGGTGAGACCTGGGGACTCCTGAGCCCATAGACAAGGATGTAGACACAGAGGGCTAGATTTGAGAGTGAAGCATCAGCTGATTTGAAATGAGGGAAGATGCCCAAGAATGCCCAAACTTGCAGAATGTACCCATTTGACCTAGCCTCAATGGCTTCATGATCAGAATTTGACTAGAGGAAGATAAAAAGACACTTTTGAAAAAGGAAACAAGTGTAAATTGCTACAATTTGATGAATTTGTCCTATACTTATGGATGTAGTAGCTCAAAATACCAATTGAGAGGGAAGGAGTCTTCACTTCAAGTATCAATCCCCTCCCCTATGTATACAGGGTTGATCTAAATTTGTTGTTGTTGTTATGTGCTATGGAGTCAGTTCTGACTCATAGCGACCCTGTACAGTGTTTTCGAGGCTGTAAATCTTTACGGGAGCAGAAAGCCTCATCTTTCTCTCGCGGAGCAGCTGGTAGTTTCGAACTGCTGACCTTGAGGTTAGCAGCCTGATTCATAACCACTATGCTACCAGAGCTCCTGAATTTAGAGGGCAATAAAAGCATGAAGTGACTGGTTTACAAGTTTTCAAGAGGGAGTTTAATTTAAGAGTGTGCGGGGAAAGGTAGAGTCCCCATTGAATAGTTTTCATCCTGTCTATATGGGTCTGGTGAAAAGAGACGAGGATAAGATTCTTATGATTCAGTAGTGAGTAATTGTTATCATGACTAATTGCAATTGTAAAGGTAGAAGTTTTGTAACAAAAAATGGGGAGCAGTTAATCTTACAGTCCAGAAACAGAGGACCATAGGACGATCAAGGGAGAAGAACACAAGCGGAATATGGGACCCTATCCAGAGAAGCAGTGACACCAGAGATGGAGGCAGAGAGGAGGACAAGGAGAGATAGAGCATCTGAGAACCCTAGATTCATGGAAAGAGACAGAGTATGTGCTGGTGGCTTGGAGGTCAGCTTGCAGAATGTGCCCTTTGGTTGTTTAAGTGATTGGTTATATATTCCTGAGTGTTTTTTTGTACATCCCACCAAAAAACAAAACAAAAACAACAGAAGGAATAGAAGCAAATACTGTTGAATGATGATGCACGGAGGAGATTGTAATCATTGCAATGACACGATGAGTGTAAAACCGATTTTCTCCCATGTAAACTATCACTCAATTCACAATAAAAACTTACCAAAAAAAAAAGCAGACAGGTCAAGAGTAGAAGTCATGACAACAGTTTTTTGGGCTACTCAAGGCATTTTCTTTTTGACTCTCTGTAGGGCCAAAGAATGATACCCAATAAACGTATTGCAATTAAGTCGATTGTGACTCATAGTGACCCTATATGAGGCTGTAGCATTTTTGAGGTTGTAACTATTTTTATGAGCAGACAGTCTCATTTTTTCTCCCAAGGAGCAGTTGGTGGATTCAAACTGTTGACCTTACAGTTAGCAGCCCAATATGGTGCCAAGGGTTTCTTAAAAAATGATGACATTGGTTTACTATGAAAATGTTTTGAGAAAGCCAAATTTGTAATGGAAAAATGTCTGGGAAAACTTCACCAGAGACCTTCTTCACTACAACAATTATCCTTCTCACGGGCACTTTTTGCAAAAGTTTTTATGGAAAATCATTAGGCATTCACTTTACAGTCCTGATTGGGCTCCTATGACTTCTTTTTGCTTCTGAATCTTAAAAACAATCTTCAAAAGGAACTCATTTTTCTTCAGTTAATAATGTAAAAAAGACTGTATTAACATGGTTACCTACTCAGGACCCTCAGTTGTTTAGGGATGGGCTAAATGGCTGGTATCATTGATTTAAAAAAAAGTCTTGACATTGATGGAGTTTAGGTTGAGAAATAAAGTTTGTAATTTCGATATTTTAATTCCATTTTTTCCAAGAATTTTTCAAGTTCCCTTGCATTTAAGAAGTGTCTCCATTTACAATCAAATATTTAATTAAGAACATTGACTAAATCAGAGTAAAATAATTGCCAGTGACAAAGTGTATTGATTCTAGAATGCACAATCACCTCACTTCTTTGATAAATGTTTCAAGTTTTTTGTTTTTCAATAAAGGGTATTCCTCAGAGCAAACAAGTACGTAAGAACTATAAAGCAGGTTGCGTTTGTAAGATCAGAAGAATAAGAGATAATTTCAACAAAACAGCAAAGTGACAGAGAAACCCAGGGATGAGGTCATGGTCAGTAATGTTAAATGCTGCAGATATTTTGAGATATACAATTGTAGAAGCCACAAATTCCCATCAAAATGCCCTAATATGCCTACCTGACTGTATTTGTATATATAAAAGCAAGCAAGCAAACCTAAGTTAGATTTTAAATAATTAGCAAAAATTGCTAATAAAAATGTTGCCATAGAGCCCATTCCAACTCATGGGCACTTTGTGTACAGCGTAGAAGTGTACTCTTAGCATTTCCAAGTTTATAACCTCTTGGAAGCAGATCACCAAGTTCTTCTTCCAAGGTTTCTCTGGGTGGGTTAGAACTGTCAATTTTCTGTTAGTAGTCTAGTATTTAACTACTTTCTTTACCCAGAGACTCCTACACAAGTGGGTAGTTAAGGGACAGAATGCCCTAAATTAGTAAATTAAGGTGTGAATGAGCTTAAAAGAAATAGGAGCATGGCAAAAGGAAAGGCTTCTGTCAAAGATGAAGGCCAGACTCCATTTTGTTGTTCTGTTTGTTGCTTATTCTAAGCTGATATTCTAGCCCACATACTTCAGAAAGCCTTCAGGCACCCTCCTTTCTTCTTCTTCTTCTCACAGCATGCTCCTAGGAAGATAATTCATTCTGGCTAACCCTGGAAATATCCATAAAATAGACTCAAACTTTATGATTTGCAAAATAATGTTTAAGGGTTCTTGCCATTGTCTTCTATTAAAGCTTGATTTTGTAAATGTTAATCAATCAGAATTTTCTTCTTATAAATTCCTGGATCCTTTGTATTTAACTTTTGTGAAATTTTCCTTTTATAGAGGTATTTTGGTGAGTCCTTACCAACTGTCCAATCCTGGATTGTTTTATTCATCAATAAACTCTTTACTTTTTAACAAAAAAACTTCAGCTTGCTCTTTGACAAAGGAAACATTGGAACTCAATTGAGATTATTTACTCTTGAGTCTTTTGGAATCCTGGTGTGGCACTGTGGGTTAAAACACTGGACTGCAAAGTTGTTTGAACTGCAAGGTCTGTGATTCAAGCTCACTAGCTGCTCCTCAGAAACCTATACAGGGTCGCTGTGGGTCGGAACCAACTTGACGGACTCAACAACAACAACAATCATCTTTTATTAGAAAAAAAACAAGCAGATTTGAATGTTTCTTTTCCATCATTGTTCATGCCAACTTTTTTGTTACAACTTTATTTAGATACTATAATTTATGAACCATATAGTACACCTCTTTAAAGTGTACAGTTAAATAACTTTTAACATATTTACAAAGTTGTGCAACCATCACCATAGTCTCATTTTATAGCATATTCATACTTGTTAGCAGCCTTTTCTCTTTCATCCCTTCCCTACCTTTTACTGATGTTAGGTGCTATGGAGTTGGTTCCAACTCATAGCCACCTTATGCACAACAGAACGAAACACTGCCTAGTCCTGCACCAACCTCAAAATAGTTGTTTCACTTTACCCTGTTGCTGTTGCTTCTGAACCTATCCACCTCCTTTGGGGCCTTCCCCTTTCTCCCGGACCCTCCACTTTACCAAACAAGAAGTCCTTCTCTAGGAACTGGTCCCTCCTGATAATATTTTCAAAGTGTGTGAGAAGAAGTCTGGTCATCCTGGCTTCAAAGGAGCATTTTGATTGTACTTCTTCCAACTGAGTCATATGGTACTCTATGTTTAGCAATTTGAGGAACTGTCAAATTGTTTTCCAAATTAGTTGTACCATTTTACCCTGCTACCAACAACATTTAGGAAGCCCTGGAAGCATTATGGATTATGAGCTGAGCTGCTAACCACAGTGTTCAAATCTACCAGTTAATCCATGGGAGAAAGGTGTGGCTTTCTGCTCCCATGAAGATGTATACCTTCGGATACCCTATACAGGATCAATATGAGTTGGAACTGACTTGGTGGCACAGAGCCAGCATCACCACTGCCACCGCCACCAACAACAATGAGGGCTTAAATTTCTCCACAACCTTACCCATGTTGTTGTTGTTGTTAAGTACCATTGAGTTAGTTCAGACTCATAGTGACCCTTCATAGGTTTTCTGAGGATCTGCTAGTGAATTTGAACTTCTGACCTTGCAGTTCAAATTGACCTTGCAGTCCAGTGCTTATCTTACAGTGCCACACCAGGACTCCATCCTTACCAATACTTGTTATTATTTTTCCTTTCATTATAGCCATCCTAGTGAGTGAGAAATACTATGTCATTGTGGTTTTGATTTGCATTTCTCTAATAACTAATGATATTGTTCATCTTTCCATAGGTTTTCTGACCATTTGCAAATTTTCTTTGAAAAAAAAAATATTATCCAAATATTTTATCCATTTCTTAATTGGATTCTTTCTTATTGAGTTATAAGAATTCTTTATACAGTTAAGATACAAATCTCTAATCAGATACATTATTTGAAAATCATTTTCCCAGTCTTTACTGGGATGACTTTTCACTTTCTTGACAGTTTCCAACATGACAGTTCTTTACAGTTATATTAGGCCTCCTTATAAGAAGCTTGTTCTTTAGCAACACAGTTTTCATAATGTTTAAGATGATTTGTGAATATAATGAATGTGCTTGTTGGTAACTGAAAGGCCAGTGGTTCCAGTTCACCCAAAGGCATCTTAGAAGAAAGGCCCGGTGACCTACTTTTGAAAAATCAGCCACTGATAACCCTTTTATAAAGCTCAATTATATTCTACACACATGGGGTTGCATGAGTCAGAATTGACTTGATGACAACTATTTGTTTGTTTGTTTGGTGGTGTAATGGTTAGGTTTCTTTGTCAACTTGAATAGGTTGGGATTTCCAGAAGTTTAGCATTGGAATGTGCTTATTCCCATGGTGACGAAATCTAACACAGGCATAGTTAGCTCTATGATAAGTGGCTACGAGCAGCCAGTCAATAGAAGGGATGCTTCCTTGGGGGCATGACCTGCTCCCAATATAATGGACATGTGGATATGTAGGAGGCACTTTTTCACTCTCTCTTTCTAGGGACCTAGGACTTGACAATTGTTAAGATAATAAACATATATATAGTTTACTAGTTTTGCATTTCTAGAAAACACAGCCTGGACTTGACAATTATAAGATTATAAACACACACACACACACACACACACATATATAGTTTACTAGTTTTGCACCTCTAGAAAACACAGCCTGCGACAGACAATTACAACTATGGTTATAACTATGATTTAGAAAAGAAATATAGAAGGAAGAATGTGATGTTAATGCATGTAGGAAGAGTAGTTGTGAGGCAATTGGCTTTGTTCTGCTTGTTCTCATTCCATACTAGTAAGGCTCCATTCCTTCAGCGTCATTTTTTTTTTTAATTCTTTTCACTGTATTTTTATTGTGAATTAAGTGATCATTTACACGGGAGAACAGCAGCTTTACATTCATCCTATCGTATTTTGTTTCAATGCAATTATTACAATCCCCTCCATGCAT
>NW_006408754.1:3008375-3016175 GCF_000296735.1 Chrysochloris asiatica
CCTGTACAGGGTTTCCAAGGCTGTAAATCTTTATGGGAGCAGAAAGCCTCATCTTTCTCCCATGGAGTGGCTGGTAGTTTCAAACTGCTGACCTTGTGGTTCACAGCCCAATTCGTAACCACTATGGATGCAGTAGCTCAAAGAGGGAACAAATCTTACAGTAAGGATCATTCCCACCCCCTCGGGGTAGACAGGGATGGGCAACTTGGACACTGGCTACCCAAAATGGGGGTGCTACAAAGGCAAGAAGTGACTGGTTTACAAGATTTCTAGAGGAAGCCTAGGTCCAGAGGGTGTGCAGAAAGGTAGAATATCCACTGAGTAGTATCCAATCTGTCTGGGTGGGGTTGATGAAAGGAGATGGGGTTAAGACTCTTGTGGTACAATAGTGAATAATTGCTATCAGGACTGACTGTGAGGTTTGGAAATGTAAAAGTAGACATTTTGTAACAAAAAGAGGGGAGTGGTTGACTTTGCAGTCCAGGGGTAGAGGTCCCTGGACCAAGGGAGAAGAGCAGAGTGTGGAACACTACCCAGAGAAGCAGTGATGCCAGATATGGAGGCAAAGACGATGACGTGGAGAGATGGAGCTGCTGGGGATTTTAGACCCAGAGAGGGAGAGGGCCTGTGTGCTGACGACCGGGGAGCAGGCTTGTAGTGTATACTCTTTGGTTGGTTGATGATGCAAGGAGGGGATTGTAATTATGGCAGTGAAATGATATACGATAGGATGAATGTAAAGCAATGTTCTCCCATGTAAACTATTACAGAATTCACAATAAAATATTTAAAAACAACAACAAAAAAAGAAAAACTAAATCAGAAGTAATCAGTGAGTGAGGAGACACAGGATTAGAGCATTGGTTGATATAGTTTGAAGGTTATTAACTATAATACTTTTTGTTTTCAACTTCATCTTCAGGAATGGAGAGGGTATAGATAGGTAAAATGCCTATTTTTCTCATTAAGGTTGGTTTAATTTCTTCTAATTTTTTTCTTGTCTCTGCAGAGTCTGAGAAGTTCATAACTTAAAAAGGTACTATGACCATTGGATGATCTATGTGTGCATCAATGCTTTATTGCTGAAAGAGCAGGCTGGAAGTCATATTGACAACATCTCAGGCCTCTCCTGGGTAATAATTTACATTGAATTTATGAAGCATACTCACCTCATGATAGTCCTTGAGGAACACCTACTGAAGAGAGACTGTATCTTAGCATATCCCAGTTTTATTTGGTCCACATTCATAAACCTTTCCATACGTTGTCATGCTAATTTATGAGCATGAGGCTTGGAACTGCATAGACTAGTGTCAATTGCCAGCTCTGTCAATTGTTAGGTGAGTGACCGTGGCTGTTTGTGTGCTAAGTAGAATAATGATTCCAGCCTCTTCAGGGTACCTGAGAGAATTCAATGAAAGCATGTAAGTAAAGAAAATTGTTGAGTGCCTGTTACCTAGTTAGGACTCAATAAATGAAATGGGCTTTCCACCTCCCCCATCATCATTAAGTTTGTGATTATTGGTTGCTCAGATAATTTGTTTTCCTCTTCACGTACACAGCAGAAGCAGCATTAAGTAGATTAGATTCAGATGTGTCATTTGGGATCTGTTGCCATAGAAGCATGGCAAGCAGTCAACTTGTTCCTCAGGTCTCTGATTCAATATGTGACTGTATTAGTTTCCTAAGGCTGTTGTAACAAATTACCACAGACTGGATAGCTTAAAAAAAAAAGAAATTTGTTCTCTCACAGTTTTAGAAGACAGAAGTCTGAAATCAAGTTGTTGGTACTCTCTCTGTAGGTCTTAGGGGAGAATCCTTGTTGTTTCTCATTGCTTCAGGTGGCCTTTGGCATTCCTTGTGGCTGCCTCACTGTATTCTCTGCCTTGGTTTTCACTTTGCTTCTCTTCTGTGTGCTCACACTGTCTCCTCTTTATATGTGTATCTGCATTTGTGTATATGCTATAAAGATATTTATTATTGGTTTTAGCATCACCCAGATAATCCAGGATGATCTCACTTGAGATCTTTAACTTAATTACATCTGCAAAAACTCTTTTACCTAGTAAGGTCACATTCACAGGTCCTAGGATTAGAACATGGACAGAACTTTTAGGGAGCCACAATTCAAACCAGGGGACACATGTGAGCCCTAAGGGCCCTAAAAATCAGGTTCCTAATCTTGCTGAGACATTGATTTTCTTCTTGTCTCAACTGCCTAATGATTGTTCCTGAAATCTCCACAGGTCTGTTGTTACTGTCTTCTATGTCTTCAAAAGCTAAATGTGTCTGGCATATTAATAGTTAGCAGATCTCCTAGGACAGAGGTAGTCCCGGGTCTTGTTGTTACTCTAACCTAGTTCTGTCTCTCCCTGTTAGACGTCCATTTTTTTTACAAGAGTCCAGAAGCGTTCATCTTTTTAGTACCTTTTAAGTGAATGTTTGAGCAAATGTTACCTGACAGCCGAAGAGGTGACAATGTTAGGAGTATTTCTAATCTTTTTTCTGTTATCTTTTCTGATCTTCCATCAGGTGTATTCAGGTCTCCTCTGCATGACCATAAACCCTTACAAGTGGCGTCCAGCATATAAGAAAGAAATTGTGGCTGCCTACAAAGCGAGGAGGCAATCAGAGGATTCCCCTCACATTTTTACTGTTGCGGACAATGACTTTCAATGAATGCTTCACAGTAAGTAACTGCCCTATAAAATGAAAAGTAAAAATATCTGATCTACTTTTTCTCTGTTATTCAGAGACATTTAAGCATTGTGAGGAGAGCCTGGCCTTGGCAGATACTTAATCACTTGAAGTCTCCATTTCCTTCTGGATAAAATATGGACAAAATAGTACCTACACAGTAGAGTTATTGGGGAGATTAGTTCACATGTGAACCCAAGTGAGATAATACATTTAAAGGATTTGGCACACTGGCTAGCCCACACTAAGTACCCTATGGATGTCTGCTATGAGTATCTAAATTGCTTGCAATCATGTCTAGTACAAAGAAGTTATTCTATATCTATTACCACGTCATGATTCTTAAAAGACTAAAAATGACAAAATGTCAACCATTAGCTGGTTATCATTTGTATTTGGAACAAGGAAATAGTCCTAGAATTGATATGTTCTTATGACTAACATAAATACAGGCAAGAAAGTATCTATTTTACTCTGCACCATTAAGTGGTATTCAGTGGAGCAAATCATTTTTCTTGTGTCTGACTTCAAACTGTCATTGTTGCTGTTAGGTGCTATCAAGAAGGTTCTAACTTACAGTGACCAGAACAAAACACATTACAATAGAACTTGGAATTGTACCATCTTCACAATCATTTTTATGTTTGAGCCCATTGTTAGAGTTACTGTTTCAGTTCAACTCGTTGAGGGTGCTCCTCTTTTTCACTGACCCTGCAATTTAGCAATGGTGGTGACCTTCTCCAGAGACTTGTTCCTTCTGATAACATCCAAATTATTTAATATGAAATCTTGCCATCCTGACTTCTAAGGAACATTCTGGCTATACTTCTTTCAAGACAATTTTTTTGTTCTGGCATTCTGTAGTATATTCAACACTCTTGACCAACTCAGTATTTCAAAAGCATCAGTTCCTCTTTGATCTTTTTTATTCATTATCCAGCTTTCACATTCATGTGAAGTGATTGAATATATCATAGTTTGGGCTTGACCCACCTTAGACCTCAAAGTGACCTTTTTTAAAAACAAAACAAAATACTTTAAAGAGGTCTTTAGCAGTAGATTTTCTGAATGCAATATGCCATTTGATTTCTTGATTGTTGCAGCTATAGCCAGGGAAATTTTGAATAAGTTCATGCCAATACGTAGAAGTTCTGGCATAAGAATATTCTGACGTTTTCCTTTCTTTTGTAGATGGAGGAACTCAGTCTGTGTTCTTCATGCAAGTGTTTGTCTTGCTTTTTCTTTTTGGCCAGCAATGAGAGTTTCAATGAAAAACAGGCACATTTCACTAAAAAGAAAACTTAAATTTAGTGTCTTTGAATTCTTTGTTCTTTAGACACAAAGTACATTTTAATTAAGAATGAGATACTCAGTAAATTGTCGTAACACTTTAGTCAATGATTACTACAACTATGGTGCCAACTAGACTGCTACCACTGTTTTAGAAGATCATTTAGAACTCATAGAGCACAAACAGTATTTAATCACTTTCTTGGTGGGGAGAGTTCCAATGTCCCAAATCATCATCTCCGTAGGTCTCGAGACAAGTCAACTAGTTAGAAAGAATGGAGATCCACTGGATATGACCCTGGAATAGATAAGGAAGGCCAAAGTATACTAAGCTGTTGTTACCTGCATTAAGTAGGTTGCAACTCATAGTAATCCTATGTACACTAAAATGAAACACTGCCCACAACTATGTTATCCTCACCATTGTTGCTATAACTGAGCCCATTCTTACAGCCACAGTGTCAATCCATTTCAATTAGGGTCTTCCTCTTTTTCTTTATCCCTCTACTTTAGGAATCGTGATGTTCTTTTCCAGGGCTATCTATCCAGATAACATATCCAAAGTACAAGAGATACAGTTTCACCATCCATGTTTCTAAGGAACATTCTGACTGTACTTATTCTAAGATAGATTTAT
Source organism: Chrysochloris asiatica (assembly GCF_000296735.1). NCBI lineage: Eukaryota > Metazoa > Chordata > Mammalia > Afrosoricida > Chrysochloridae > Chrysochloris > Chrysochloris asiatica. Next base: position 3,013,000 of record NW_006408754.1, read on the forward strand.
TCATTCTTCTGACAGTCCATGGCATTCAATGTTTCTCACCAGCACCATAATTCCAAGGCATAAATTATTTTTCTTTCTTTTTCATTCATTGTTCAGCTTTTACATGCAAATGAAGTGATTGAAAATACAATGATTTGGGCTAGGCACACATGAGATCTCAAAATAACATCATTGCTTTTAACATCTTAATGAAGTGTTTTGCAGCAGATTTTCCTAATGGAATACATCATTTGATTTCTTGACTGCTGCTTCCCTGGGTGTTGATTGTGGATATAAGTCAAGGTGCCATCAAGTTGGCACCAACTCATAATGATTCTATGCACAACGTAACAAAACACTTCCAGGTCCTGGGCCAACCTCACAATCATTGCTACACCTGAGCCCATCATTGCTATCACTGTGCCAATCCATCTCGTTGGGGGTCTTCTATTTTTCCAACCCTCCACTTTATGAAACAAAGTGTGAGAGACTAAGTCTGGCCATCCTGGCTTCCAAGCAGAACTCTGGCTGTACTTCCAACACAGGTCTGTTTGTTCATGGTAATTTTAATATTCTCCTCCAACACTATAACTCAAATGCATCAATTCTTCGGCAGCCTTTCTTATTCACTGTCCAACTTGGTCAGGCACACTTTAGTCCTCAAACTGATATCTTTGCTCTTCAACAAGCAGCAGATTTGCCTAATGCAATACGTTGTTTGATTTCTTGACTGCTGCTTCTATGAGTGTTGATGGATTGATCCAAGCAAAATGAAATCTTTGGCAACTTCAACTTTTTCTTCATTATAAGAATATTTTTATTGGTCCAGTATTGATGATTTTTGTTTTCTTTACACTGAGATGCAACCCATACCGAAGACAGTGGTGTTTGATCTTCATCAGTAAGTGTTTTAAGTCCTCTTCACTTTCAGCAAGTAAGGCTGTATTATTTGCATATCATAGGGTGTTAATGAGTCTTCCTCCAATTCTGATACCATGTTTTTCTTCATATAATCCAGCTTCTCGGACTTTTTGCTAAGAATGCAGATTGAATAAATGTGGTGAAAGAATACAACCCTGGCACACACCTTTCCTAATTTTAAACCATTTGGTGTTCCCTGTTTGGTTCAAACAACTGCCTCTTGGTCTATATACAGGTTCCTCATGAGCACAATTAAGTTGTTGTTGTTTTTTTCCTGGAATACACATACTTACGAAATGTTGTCCATGGCTTGTCATGATCCACACAATCGAAAGTCTTTGTGTAGTCAATAAAGCACAGGTAAACATCTTTCTGGTATTCTCTGTTTTCAGCCAAAATTCATCTGACATCAGCAATGATATCCCTCACTCCATGTCCTCTTCTGAAACCAACTTGAACCTCTGTCAATGTATGTTTGCAGCCATTTTTTGTTTGTTGTTTTCGTTTTATGTGCAAATATTTTATTGAGGACTGTGATACCATGGGCAAGAATGAGAGATGATGGAGGAAAATTGGCAAGGCCATAGTAGCCAACAAATGAGGAGACATGGTAGCACAATTGTTAAATGCTTAGTTGCTAACCAAAGGTTAGTGATTCAAATCCACCCAAAGACTCAGCAGGAGAAAAGATCTTGTGATCTGATCCCATAAATACTACAGTTCTAAGCTGTCCTGTAGGATTGCCATCTGTCTGAATCAATTGGATGGCTTCTAGTAACAGTAACAAAATGTGCAAGTGAGTTCTGGATTTGTGGAACCATCTGTGGCATCATATGAATAACTTCCATGGCTGGGAAGATCAAAAGATAAACATTTTTCTATTGACTCGCATATCCCACATTTTTCTATTGACTCTCATATCCTGTTAGTCAAAGATTTTTCCTGACATTGTATGGTTGCAGCCATATCTGTGTTACCTTTAGTAAAACTTTACTCTTATAGGATATCAAGAATATTGTCTGATGATTTCCGCATTCCATTGGGTCACATCTCTTTGGAATGGGCATAAATACAGATCTCTTCCAATCAGTTGGCCAGATAGTTGTCTTCCAAATTTCTTGTTATAGATGAGTGAGTGCCTCCAGTGCCGCCTTACTTTGTTGAACGATTTCAATTTTTATTCCATCAATTCCTGGTGCCTTGTGCTTTTCCAGTGCCTTCAATGCATTTTGGACTTCTTCCTTCAGTATCATTGGCTCTTGATTATATACTACTTCTTGAAATGGTTGAACACCGACCATTTCTTTTTGGTACAGTGATTCTGTATTCTGTGTATTCCTTCTATCCTCTTTTGATGCTTTCTGCATCATTCAATAATTTACCTAGAGAATCCTTCAATAATGCAAGTGGATGCTTGAATTTTTTCTTCAGTTCCCTTAGCTTGGGAAATGCTGAGCATGTTCTTCCCTTTTGGTTTTCTGATTCTAGATCTTTGCACATTTCATTATACTATTTGACTATGTAGTCTCAAGCTGACCTTTGAAATTTTCTGTTGAGTTCTTGTACATCTTTACTTCTTCCGTTTGCTTTAGCATTCCTACAGTGGAGATGAAACTTAAGAGTCTTTTCTCACATCCATTTTGGTCTTTTCCCTCTTTCTTGTCTTTTTAACAACCTTTTCCTTTCTTCCTATGATGCTCTTGATGTCATCCCACAACTGTTCTGGTCTTTAGTGTCTAATGCATCAAATCTGTTCTCAGATGATCTCTAAATTCAAGTGGGATATACTCAAGGTCCTATCTTGGCTCTTGTGGACTTGTTTTCATTTTCTTCAGCTTCAGTCTGAATTTGCATATGAGTAATTGATGGTCTGCTCCACAGCCTGCCACTGGCCTTGTTTTGGTTGATGATATGGAACTTTCCCACTGTCTCCTTCCACAGTTGTAGTTAGACTTCTGTGAATTCCATCTGGTGAGGTCCATGTATAGTCATCTTTTATGTTGTTTAAAAAAGGTATTTGCAATGAGCAAAGCACTGGTCTTGCAAAATTCTATCATGCTATCTCCAGCATGGTTTCTATCACTAAGGCCTTATTTTCCAACCACTGATACTTCTTTTTTTTTTTTTTTCCAAATTTTGCATTCCAATCACCATTAATTATTAACATATCTTAATTGCAAAAAGAAGTTGGTAGAATTCTTCAATTTCATCATCATTGGCTTTAGTGTTTGGTGTATAAATTTGGATAATTGTGATATTAACTGGTCTTCCTTGTA
>NW_006408754.1:3016275-3017837 GCF_000296735.1 Chrysochloris asiatica
AAAATAGATGCATCCTTGTATATAGTAGTTGATGTTGGCTCTTTCTTTTTATGTTGGGGTTTTAAAAGTTGTGCATATAGGCAGGAATAAAGAGTCCCACCCAGGTAAGCTTTAGGATTGAGTCCCAGAGTCAGACGTCATAAGAAGCAGTCAAAGGATCAGCTTGTGGGACCACTGGGGCTCCCAGAGACCTCCTCGCTGTGCCATGAGAAAACTGCAGGTGTAACATTGAGCCCTTTTGGGGGTGCACTCCCACCTGCCTGAAGGTGTCCAGGTTGGGTAGAGACGGTGCGACAGGGGAAAGGAGGAAAGAAAAGTGTAAAACCCATCACACCTCTTTTTCCTGATGCTGCTCCATACTTTTTAGTGCTGTATCACTGTATAAGCCTGACTGTTGCCCACCCTCTGATCTCAGCCCAGACCGAGGGGCCTGCAGGTAGTGCCCGATTGATTCAGAAATCACTATGCTTTCCATCCATAATCAGATTCCTCCACCAGTGGGCATGGGAAACTGATGCCCTGCATCTTATATTAGATCCCAAACTCTGGAGCTACTCCAGGAAAGCACCTTCTCTGGATTTTCTGTGCCTCCGCTGAGGAGCCTCTCCTACCTGTATCTGCTTCTCATGCCCCCAAACTAGAACTCGCCTCCCTCAGCCTCATTCTGAATCTCTCCCCAGATTTCTCCTCCTGATGACAGAAGTGACTATGGTTCTGATCACCTTTGTCCTTTGTAACATTAACAGAGACAATAAAACCTGTGGGTATAGAGAATTACTTATTGAAGAAAGTTAGTAGTGAAGGAAGACATAACAACAGAATCAGGATAAAAGGAATGTTTTTAAAGATGCAAACATCGTATGTTCTACATGTGTTTGAAGGCAGAAGAGAAGGAGTCCTTGAAGTATGCTAATTGAAGAAACTCAAAGAAAAGGGAATTTTGGGTGGAATAATGTTTACCTGTGCTTTATTGATTACTCAAAGGCTTTCAATTGTGCGGATCATGACAAGCTATGGACAACATTGTGAAGTATGAGTATTCCAGAACACTTAATTGTGCTGATGAGGAATCTGTACCTGGATCAAGAGGTAGTTGTTCAACCAGAACATAGGAACACTGAATGATTTAAAATAAAAAATGTGCACAACAAGGTTGTATTCATTCACCATACTTATTCAACTTGATGATGAGCAAATAGTCCAAGAAGCTTGGTTATATGAAGGAAAATGTGGTATCACTATTGGAGGAAGACTCATTAACAACCTGCAATATGCAGATGATACAACCTTGCTTGATGAAAGTGAAGAGGACTTAAAACATTTACTGATGAAGATCAAAGAGCATGGCCTTCGGTATGGATTACATCTCAATGTCAAGAAAACAAAAATCCTTACCACTGGATCAATAAACAGCATTCTTATCAACAGAGAACAGATTGAAGTTGTCAAGGACTTCATTCTTTTTGGATCAACTATCAACACTCATGGAAGCAGCAGTCAAGAAATCAAATGACGTATTGCATTAGGCAAATCTGATGCACAAGACCTTTTTAAAGTGTTGA
>NW_006408754.1:3021726-3025431 GCF_000296735.1 Chrysochloris asiatica
TTCAAGTTTTCATTCCCAGTATAGTAAAGTGTGTGATTGTCAGATTCAAAATGACCAATATCAGTCCATTTCAGCTCACATCGATTCAGCCTAGGATATCGATGTTGATGTGTCTGTTTCATTTTTGACAATTTCCAATCTTTGTATATTTATATTGTGTACATTCTATTTTCTGATTATTAATGGGTTCTTACTGCTGTTTCTCTTCATTTTGAGTTGTGCCCCATCAGCAAATGAAGTCCCGAAGGCTTTACTCTCATGGTCAATGCTACTTTGAGGCAGCAGCTCTTCCCCAGTTGCATTGTGAATGCCTTCCAACCCGAGGGACTCATCTCCCAGCACTATACCTGACAGTGCTCCACTGCTATTTGTAATGTTTTCAGTGACTAAATATTCCGAAGTAGTTCATCTCTCCTTCTTCCTAGTCTGTCTTCGTCTGGAAACTCATCTGAAGCCTGTTCACTGTGGGTGACCCTGGTGGTATTCAAAATATCTGTAGCATAGCTTATAGAATCACAGCACCACACAACTGTACAACACATACAACTGTACCACACACAGTGTGACAAACTGACAGACGAGTAGTGGCTTGTGACCTGTTTTATTTATATTGAGATATAATCTATATGTATATAATGATCACTATCAATAAGTACTTCAAGTCTTCTTCGCTTTCAACAAGTAAGTCTGATGCTTTGTTATTCATCATATAGTCCAGCTTCCGTATTTATTTGCTCAACATACAGATTGAGTCAGTGTGGTGAAAGGATACAACCTTGATACACAACTTTCCCAATTTAAAATGATACAGTTTCTCCTTGTTTTGTTCAAATGACTGCCTCTTGGTCTATGTGCAGGTCCTGCATGAGCACAATTAAGTGTTAAAGTTATCCATAATTTGTTACAATCCACATAGTCAAATACCTTTGCAGAATCCAAAAAACTGAGGTAAACAGCTTTCTGGTAATCTCTGCTTTCAGCCATCTGATATCAGCAATGATATTTGTTTGAAGTTTTCTTTGAAATCTGACTTGAATTTTTGGCAATTTCATGTGGATGTACTGTGGCAACCATTTTAAAAATTATCCCTCACAAAACTTTACTTTCATGAGATATTGTTATTGTTTGATATTGTTTGCATTCTGTTGAATCAGGTTTCTTTGGAATGGGCACATTGGTTGGCAAGATAGGTGTCTTAAAAAATTCTTGGTGTAGATGAGTGAGTGCTTCCAGTGTTGCATCTATTTGTTGCAACATCTCAATTGATATTTTGTCAATTTCTGATGCCTTATTTTTTTCTAATGCCTTTTGTGTAGCTTGGATATGCTCCTTCATTACCATTGGTTCTTGATCATATTCTACCTCCTGAACTGGTTGAACCAATTCCTTTTGGCAGTAATTCTGTGCATACCTTTCATCTTCCTTAATTTTACAAAAGTTCTTGTTTATACTCAACTCAAGAGTATTTATCTTGCTGTTTTTATGGCCTGAGAGATCCTTCCGTTTTTTCTGAACCAAGTAAATAACTACATTTTCCATCTAAGCTACACTTTTCCATAAAGCCTTCCCTGCTTGTTTTAACCTATATGATCAGAATCCCATAAAGTTCATTTCATTTATTACCTGAATCAGTTAACAGTACCATTTATTTTCCAATGACAGTGGAGAATCTGGTGATGGAAAAGTGAACAGCAAACATCTTATCCAGTGTTTGACCTTCATAGCAGCCACGAGTGAATCCAAGAAAAAGCTGGTAAGTGCTTATGGGAACTAATTTCATTTATTTTGGCAGTAAAGATCAGGTCCTTAGGAGTAAGGAGTAAGGAGGAGACTGTTGTCATTAAGTGCTGTCAAGTTAGTTGAGACTTATAGGTCTGTATAGGTTCTGTATAGGTCTTCCATGGAGTGGCTGGTGAGCTTGAACCACCAACCTGTGGTTCAAACAAACTATGTGGTCCAGTGCTTCTAACCTGACAAACATGAAATTGAACATAAATTCATTTGAATCTGCTTCAAGGGCATTTACTGGCCTAATTATTGTTGGTTGGACACTCTGAGAATTAGCTCTTTAATCATATGGTCCTTTAAGATTCATACCATCTTACCAAATGCTAAGATGCTTTGCTAGCAATTTTTATTATTTCTGAATCCCTTTAGCTACCACTAGATGTCAGACTTCCACATATATGCATCTAAACTCCTGGATCAAATTATGACCATAGCCTCAACTTTAGCCACATTCCAGATTCTAAAATGCTTTACCTTCTATATTTTGTTCTTGGTGATTTTTAATTTAACCTACTTTGTTTAACAGGTTAGTGTGCTTAGTAATAATTTGAGGGTAATTAATGTGCTGGACTGCAAAGTTGGTGGTTCAGGCTCACCAGCTGTTCCTTGGAAACCCTATACAGACAGGGTTGCCACAAGTCAGAACCAACTCTACGGCACACAACAACAACAACAAGACTATAAAAGTTGGTATGCAAAATAAAATTAGATAAGGTTGGTTGACACTGAAAAATCAATGAATTATTGGGTGTTGGAACCTCTCATCTTTCTGTGCTTGACAATGTTATTTGTTTTTAAATTTTAATTAAAAACATTTCCTGCTGTCTTTGAAAAGTAAAAAGTATTTGAAAATAGTAATCTTGCTTAATTTTCAAATTATAGAAAGCTTGTTTCCCAACAACCATATTTCTGAAATGGACTGATTTCTTGGGTGTAACTGAACTCTTATTATTATTTACACTCGTTGTTAAGTAACTTTGAGTCAGTTCTGACACATAGCAACTCTGTATAGGGCTTCCAAGGAGCAGCTCGTGGGAACACCAACCTTGTAGTTAGCAGTCCAGTGTTTATCCTACAGCACCACACCAAGACTCCTATTATTTACTAGATATGACTAGTTACATGTGTTTTAAGTTTTGCATTTAAAAAAATGTTTGTTTGGTATAACTGTTCAAACTGAAATAAGGAAGCAGCTGTTATATTGGAAGGAGTCTAATGGGGCAGTGGGTTACATTCTGGACTGCTAACTGAACGTTCAAGGAGATCTGGTAGCATAGTGGTCAGAAGTTTGAAATTACCAGAAGAAAGACGAAGCTACCTGCTCCCATAAAGATTTACAGACTCAGAAACCCTATGCAGGGTCATTATGAGTCAGAATCAACTTCACGGCACACCACCACCACCGACAACTGAAAGTTCGGAGTCCTGGTGTGACGCTGCAGGAGAATGCACTGGACCACAAGGTCAGCTTGAACTGCAAAGTCAGCAGTTCAAACTTACCAGCTGCTCCTTGGAAACCCTAGACAGGGTCACTATGAGTTGGAAATGACTGAGTGACACTTAACAACAATAACAACTGAAAGTTCAGTGGTAGGAATCCACCAGCTGTTCAGCTGGAAGGAGATGAGGCAGTCTGCTTCCATAAACATGTACAGCCTTAGAAACCCTATGGAACAGCTAGCTCTAATCTAGTGTATTGGATTGCTATGAGTTGGAATCAATTCTGCAGCAGTGGGAGTTTTGGTTTTCTTATAACGATCCATTAACAACACAAGAATAACAACAACAGCAAAGATAAGACAATAAAGCTCTAATAATAATCACCAAACCAAATTTTCTTTTCGTCTTTCTGTGATTATGAAAACTGATTTGGAAGCATATATTGACAGGTGTGCTGTTGTGGCACTGTAGGATAAA
>NW_006408754.1:3026091-3027998 GCF_000296735.1 Chrysochloris asiatica
ATCTTTCTCCCGCGGAGCGGCTGGTAGTTTCGAACCGCTGACCTTAAGGTTCGCAGCCCGATTCGTAACCACTACGCTACCAGAGCTCCCTTGATACTCCAACTTTAATTTCTCTTTTCTCTAATCTACCTTTGACACCACTAACAGGTTAATCTTTCTAATACAATAATGAGACTCTGTTTCCAAGCCTTTAAGGATTTACAGTGATCTTTTAAATCAAATTCAAGCTCATCACTGGAGATTAGACTTCTTTATTAAATGAACCCATACTACCCCCACATTGTTTCTCAGTCTGTATCTTCCAGTAAAAGTTTAGTTCCTTCTTTTTTTGAACTTTATACGTTGCTTTTTATTTTTTAAACTTTTCACTGTGAATTAAAGGAAGGTTTGCATTGAACAAACACTTTAATTTAAACTACATGGTTTCAATCCCCTGTATCAACAGTTAATGGCATTTACCTGTATTCACTGTAACTGTTGCTTTCCTCCCTGTGTCCTCTGCCACCCTCAGACTTCCTCTGCTAAACTCCCTCTCATATATGGCCTGCCATGTCACCTAGCCCATGAAAAAATTTTCCTCCCATGAGACTGTCTTTTATCAAGAAAAAACATTCTTTTTTTTTTTTTTTTTTAACTTTTTACAGCATTGCTCTCATACAATGTTTGTCCTTTTATGATGGACTAATTTCACTCAGCATAAGGGCCCCCAGGTTTAACCATGTAGTGAGGTGTTTCACAGGTTTATCAATAATGTTAAACATTTGTAGTATTCCGTTGTGTGTATGTACGAAAGTTCTTCTGTTGATGGGCGTTTAGGCTGTCTCCATCTTTTTTATATGTCTCTGGTAGACAGCATATTGAAGGATCTTGTTTTCTTATCCATTCTGCTTTTCATATCTCCTGACTGGTACATTTAATTCATTTATATCCAATGTAATTATCAATTACACTGGATATAAATGAATATGAATTGGTTGTTGTCATTTTTCTGGGGTTTTTTTTCATGGTGTTGCTGGATTCTTTGTTCCACATCATTTCCTATATGGAATTCATTTTGCTTGTGAGTTTTCTTTTAATTTTCATTTCTGTTGTGTTGTTGTTTCATAAATATTTCTGATTTTCCTCTTTTTTATTTTGATGTGCAGGTGTACTATTTTTCTTTGAGGTTACCTTGAAATTTATTAAAATTTCTCCCTGCTTAAAACAGTCTACTTTTTATTTTGAAATCTACTTGACTTTCTTGTCATTTGTAAGTTTTGTATCTACACGAGTCTGTCTTTTTGCCTTGTAGTTGACTTCATTATACATTGATATCTCTAGTTTAGCCCGGTACAGTTGTTTTACTTCACATGCGTCTACATCTAGATTGAATTCTGGGTTGTATTGTCATGAATGTCATTGGTTCTCAGTCCAAAGAACACCCATGAACATTTTTGCCATTTGGTCTGGTCATTACAAATTCCTTTAATTTCTGCTTATCAGGAAATGTCCCAATTTCACCATCATACTTGGGACAGCTTTGCTAGGTATACAATTCTTGTTGGCAGTCTTTTCTTTCAGAGTTTTGTGGATATGCCATTCCATTGCCTTTTCCTGCAATGTTTCTTCTGAGAAATCCAAGTTTAGTCTTATTGGTTCTCTTTTCTTTTTTAAAGGTTTTTATTGTGGATTGAATGAAAGTTTACAGGGCAGATCATCAGTTTTACTTTCAACAAATCATACACCTTGTTTCATTACAATGATTATAATCCCCTCCATGTACCAGTTAACAGTATTTCTCTCCATTCACTTTAGCTTTTCTTTTCTTTTTAATAAAACAAAACAAAACCCACTCAGGCATATATAATAATTTACACCTCTAAAGGGCACATTCTGCAAGTCTGCCTCCTGGCCACCAGTTCCTAGCC
>NW_006408754.1:3029666-3030662 GCF_000296735.1 Chrysochloris asiatica
CCGAGAGGAGATATCTCTGGGGAGCTTCTGTGCAATTCAAGTTGCTCACCTGGTGGTTGTGGAAGGGATGTGCCAGAAGAGTTCCTGGCCCTAGATGGAGTTCCTATTGGCTTTAGAACTCAATGTTCAGGGAATATAATACAGAAGTAATTTGTGGGGGCCTTTAATGGAGGTGACTTCAGTGTCTGTTAGGACCACAAGAAAACTGGGGACAGGGTGACTGGTAATTGCTGGTTTGGTGGCTCCGGGAGATTTGTAGGTCTGGAGTCAAGTATACCTGAATCCAGGCACCAAAGCAGCACACCAAAATGGCACATTTGGCTCCTGACACTGTTGTGGCTCCTAACCCCGTGGCTCAGAACTCCCAGAGAGCAGGGTCTACACCAGGGGTGGAGGAGGGTGGAAGCTGTCCATACCTCTGGTCACCAAGGAAGCATGGGGACAAAGAAGAAATGGAACCCTTTTCATTTTTCATACAAATGCCAGATCTCTCGCTGCTACCAAAGATGCTCACAAGAGATCTAGCCACGTCTGGCCAGCCAGACTGGTAGTCAGTCTCCCTCTCTCTGCCTGCTCAGCCTCTTCTCCCAGAAAGCACTCCATCCACCTCTGTGACCTTTCTTCTGAAATTCAGGTTGTCAGAATTTTCATCAGTGTCTATTTTATTTTGTTTCTTGTATCTTTGTTGTAGAGAAGCCATGCAGTGCCTCTGTCTAATCTGTTATTTTGCCAGAAGTCCTTTGTTCTTTCTTAACTGCAGAGCTTTGCTCATGTAGTTTTTCCAGCCTGAAATATTCTTCCCCCTTTCCCAACCTGCTTTAAAATCCAATTTAAGTTTCACTTTCCAAAAAGCTTTCCCTGCTTGCCTTAGACTCTATGTTTGGAATTCCATGGTATTACCATTTATATTATGAGCCAGTTAACTTTACACCTAATTATTTTCCTTGTACTCAATAGTTCTGGGTGTACTGGCTTTAGTTCTTTGTTTGTTTGTTT
>NW_006408754.1:3048170-3056839 GCF_000296735.1 Chrysochloris asiatica
AAAAGAGGAAGACCCCCAACGAGATGGATCAGCCAGGTGGCATCATTGATGGACTCAAGTGTAGCAGCGGTAGTGAGGTTGGCCCAGGATGGAACATTGTTTTGTTCTGCTGTGCATGGGGTCGCTATGAGTCGGTTCCAACTCGATGGCACCTGACAACAACAACAATGCCTAAGATATGTATGTTTATGCATTCCATTTCATTTTTGACAATTTCTAGTTTTTCTAGATTCATAATTCTTACATTCCATGTTCCAATTATTAAAGGATGTTTACAGTTGTTTCTCTTCATTTTGAGTTGTGCTACATCAGCAAATTAAGGTCCTGCGGGCTTTTTTCCCACGAGCTTTACTCCATTCACATCATCCTGGTCAACTCTACTTTGAGGAGGCTGCTCTTCCCCAGTTGCTTTTTGAGTGCCTTCCATCCTGAGGGGCTCATTTTCCGGCACTATATCTGACAGTGTTTCTCTACTGTTCATAAGGTTTTTAGTGAATAATATTCGGAAGTAGTTCTTCATTCCTTCTTCCTAGTCTGTTTTATATTGGAAGCTCATCTGAAACCATGGGTGACCCTGCTGGTATTTAAAATACTGGTGGCATAGCTTCCAGAATCACAGAAACTCACAAGCCACCACAGTAGGACAAACTGACATATGAGTATATCAGTATTTATATGGTCCATTTCATTTTTTACAATTTCCAGTTTTCCTAAATTGATACTTTATACCTTCCATGTTCCAATTATTAATAGACGTTTACAGCTGTTTTTTGTTTTGATTTGTGCCCTATCAGCAAACGAAGGTCCCAAAGACTTTACTTCATTTGCATCATCTCAGTCAATTCTACCTTGAGGAGGCAGCTCTTCCCCAGTCATATTTTGAATGCCTTCCAACCTGAGAGGCTTGTTTTCTGGCACTATATTTGACAATATTCTGGTGCTCTTCATCATGTTTCAATACTCTGGTTCTGACAGTGTTCCACTAATACTCATAAGGTTTACAGCTATTAAATATTTGGAAGTAGTTCATCTCTCCTTCTTCCTAGTCTGTCTTCATCTGGAAGCTCATGTGAAACCTCTCCACTGTGGGTGGCCCTGCTGGTATTTAAAATATCTGTATCATAGCTTCTAGAATCACAGCAACATGCAAGTCACCACCATATGGCAAATTTACAGTTGGAGTGGTAACATCACACAATAAGATTCTATTAAATACTTGATCATCAGTGTTTCTTTTGCACTATATTGGATTCTAGAAGCTTAAATTATACAAGTGAATTCTATTTTAGAAGCATGTAGAATTGCTAAAATCCTGAGAAATGCTAATTCATCTCCTAACTAGTATGATTCAGTAATGTATCACAGTCTTTTATTTTTAAACCTGTATCTGAGCACATGAATATGAAAAATATCTCTAGAACATCAAAAAAGGTCCTATACTAATTTTTGGATTTCTTGAAAAATTTTAACAGCTTCATCACCATGACAATTAAAACTAAATAAGCTATATATACCAACCCACCAACCACTGCCCTCAAGTTCATTCCGACACATTGCAACCTTGTATAGGGTTTCTGAAGCTGTAAATCTTTATGGGAGAAGAAAGCCTTATCTTTCTCCCTTTAAGTGACTCTTGGGCTTTAACTGCTGTACCCTTCTAGTAGTCCATTGCTTATTCTATAGGGCCACCAGAAATCCTTAAACTATGTGTGTGGGTGTATAAAATTTTGGTGGTACTGTGGGTTAGGCGCAGTTCTGAAGACAACAACGTTGGCAGTTTAAACCCACCAGGTAGTCTGCTGGATAAAGATGAGGTTGTGTGCTACCATAAAGATTTACAGTCTCAGAAACCCTATACAGGGCCACTATGAGTCAGAATTGAGTTGCTATCAATGGCTTTTATCATATATCTGAGGAGTTTCTACTGTATGGTCAATTTCAAGAAGAAATTATTTATTTTATTTGTTTCAAATTCCTTTCTACTCCTCATAGGGATGTTCACACAGAAAATTTTAATAATGCCCTATATTCTTATTACATTTTACAGATTTGAAAGTACTTTCTCCTTCAGAATTTCCTATATATCTTTTAATAAGTCAATTTAGTAGGCACTCTTACTACACTTCCACGATTATTGTTTCTGTTTCTTGTTTATGGCCCCTCCTAGCTCTGAATATTTCTCATTGGGGATTTTTTTTATTGGGAGAAAGTATTTTTTTAAAGTAACTTTTGATGATGAGTAGTCCCATGATAGAGGAAGAATTGGAATTTCAACACCTAGTTTCACAAATTCTTTTTATGCCAAGAACGAGAAGGCAAGGAGCCACTAAACAATTTACAAGGAAATTTGCAGAAGGCTTCCTCTTTGATTCTCTGGGTACAATTAAAAAATAGCTTCATGCAGAACTGACTGCTTTCCATCTAAAGCATTAGAGCCAACCTATCAGCACTTACATTTGCCTGTGCTGTCTGACTGGTGCTAATTTTTGTTGTTGTTAAGTGCCATCTAGTTCGTTCAACTCATAGTAAGAAGTGGCTGGTGAGCTGACCTGGCAATTCAAACAGATCTTGTGGTCCAATGCTTCTCCTAGAGCACCACACCAGCACTCCACTGGTGCTAGTTGTTGTTTTTGTTGTTGAGTGCCGTTGAGTCAGTTCCAACCCATAGCAACCCGGTATAAGGTTTCTGAGGAGGAACTGGTGAGCTTAAACTGCCAACCTTGTGGTTCAAACTGATTTTGCAGTCCAGCACATTAACCCACAGCACCACACCAGGACTCCACTGGTGCTAATACTGGCCCATAAAGCAGCTGATAGCTTTTAAAATTGTTAGAATATTAATGTATTTACTGCTGAGATATGAAAGAAAGCTGTAAAAAAAAGTAAGAGAGAGAATAAAGGAGATAAAAGAGAAAGAAAGAATAAAAAGGGAAGACTAACATGTGGAAAGATAAAGAAAAAAGAAAGGAAGAAATGGAAAGGAAACAAAAAAGTTGGAAACATACAAGGTGATTTAAAAACAATTAAGAAGTAAAATAAATAACAATGTGTAGATAAAAAGAAATAAAAGAGAAAGGAGGCAAGGGAAGAAAAGGAAAAAACATAAAACAGCTAAAAATCAAGTGCATTAGTATATTGCATGCACATATGTATATATATACCTACTGCTGTGGAGTAGCTGCCATTCACAGTGACCTTACAGGTTCCTTAGAACTGTTCCACAGGGTTTCTGAGACAGTAAATCTTTACAGAAGCAGACTGCCTCATCTTTTTTCTCAGAGTCTCTGGTGGATTCAAACCTTGATGCTTAATCCATTGTGGCATCAGAGCACCTTACACACACATATATATATGTTGTTGTTCTTAAGTGCTGTCCAGTGGAGGGTTTCTATTGATCTTGCTGTTCAAACTGACCTTGAGGTCCAGTGATTATCCTAAGACACCTCACCACACATAATTTGTATACACATTTCAGGTTCTGTCCAGATCACATCAATAAAGTGAGTCACACAATGTTTTTGGTTCCCCAGTGCACATAGAAGTCATGATTACACTATGCTGTAGTCTATTAAATGTGCAATAGCATTATGAATACATTTGAGACATTGTGATAGTTACTAAAATGGGACATAGAGTCATGACGTGAGTTCATACTATTGGAAATTGTATAGTGGCTCCTTGACTTGCTCCATGAAGAGTTATCACACTTTCAATTTGCAAACACTGCAACTATCTGTGAAGTGCAACAAAACACAATAAAAATAAGGTATGCCTGTACACTCTTGTCATTTCCGACTTGTAGTGACTATGTATAGGGTTTCCAAGGAGCGGCTGGTGAATTTGAACCACCAGAGAGTCAGTAACACACATACAATACTTATATATGTGTATATATGTATATTTATGACACACATACACATTTATATCTGCTAACTTAAATTCTAATTTAACACCATAGGGTTTATTTTAGCCATTTCCCTTTTCTAATAGTGAGAAACCAGTTCCCATTATCCTACACATTTACTTAATTGTTCAGTCCCTCTGTATGTGGTCATTCTCCTTGTCTCCCCAGGCTGCTGTCCTGCTCTGATGCTTCCCTCACTTCTGCAAGACTACTTTTTACCCTGCTCCATCACCCTCCTCCTACACGGTCTAGCTGCCCCTTAGCTGACCACCTTGGTGGCTACATCTGGCATTCTTGCATGGGTCTAACTGCCCCTTTTGATCAAGAAGGAAGTGAAAGAAGGAGGGATAAAGAGAAAGAGGGAAGAAAGGGAGGGAGGATCATTCACTATATATAACAAAGTGATGTAAACATCAATCCAATCTTGTCATTCTTCTGCTGAAAATTTTTAATGTCTCCAGCACATAAAATAAAACCCTACATCTTACAGTGGCCTACATGCCATGCATGATATGGTACCTGTTTTTCTCTCAAACTTCATTTAATGCCCCCCCTTTTTTCTTACTCATTAAGCTCCAGAACAAATGACTTTTCTTTTGATTTCAAAACATGCCAAATTTGTTCCCACATTAGAAGCATTGCATGAAATCCCTGACCCGCTGGAATACAAATTCCACAAGAATGTGGAACCAAGACTGTATCCTTTGTTTTAGGGTTGTAAACCTAGTGCCTAATGGGATTGCTGGGTCATTGCAGATGCTCAAAAAACTTTTGTTAAATGAATGAAGAAATAAGGTAAATAGTTACTATTTTTCTCTTTTTTTAGGTAAGACTACTAGGGCACAGGGAGAGTTAGTAACACACATAAAATTATACGTCTTGGCGATCAGCAGATATAGGATGCTAAGCCAGACCATCTAGGGCGAGTCCTACCAGTTATTCTGAATGCCATCTCAAATCCATGTGACAATTTTTGCTGTCTAAAAGGTACTCATTTTGAAAGTTAGGTGTATAATAAACTCTTTATGATTATTGTAATGTTCATATGTACTCTGTGTCCACCTAGAGAAATCTTACCAGAATATACTTTGGCACTTGAGGCAAACTGTCATCCACAGACATTGATATCTGTAAGCAACCATCTGATTACTTTCCCTCTACAATTTATAAGAACATGTAAGTATGAATCTTTCCCCATTTCTCATCATCCAGATTTGATTGAAAAATCCTGGATCATCTTCAGCAGTTTGGAGAGAGGAACTACCACATATTCTAACAAATTCTGACTGGAATAAAAGTCCTTCAAGCGAACTGTAAGATTCTGGAGCTGAGGATTATTCCTAAAATATAGAAGATTGAAGTCAGAAAAGAAGGCTGAAAAAAATATTTAGTAAGTTTATATATATATATATACACCAATTCATCAATTTCTGCATGTACAACTCAGAGACATTTACTATATTCTTTGAGATAAGCAACCATTCCCAACCTTCTTTTCTGAGGTGTCCCTCCCCCATTAACATAACTCATTACCTTTTCAGCTTCCTATCTAATCTTGGGAGTTGCTGTTGTCAATTTGATCTCATTTAGCTAGATCTTAAAAAAGCACATTGCTCAAGGTACTCTTTCTCCAGGATCCCTCCTAACAACATGTCCAAAGAACAAGAGACCAAGCCTCGCCATCCTTGCTTATAACAAGCAATCTGGCTGTAATTGTTTCAACACAGATCTATGTGTTCTTCTGGCAGTCCATGGTACTTTTAATATTCTTTATCAGCACCATAATTCAAACACATCAACTCTTCTCTGGTCTTCCTTATTAATTTCCAACTTTCATATGTATATGAGGCAACTTAAAATACTATGACTTAGGTCAGGCGCATCTTAATCTTCAAACTGACATCTTTGCTCTTGAATGCTTTAAAGAGGTCTTGTGTAGCAAATTTGCCTAATGCTTTCAGGACTGTTGATAATACACTAACTTTAATCTTTTCTCTATTTATAATGATGCTATTTATTGCTCCAGTTGTAAGGATTTTTGTTTTCTTTATATTGATGTCTAATCCCCTTGTTCTGTTTGAAAAAATTCTCTTGGTCTTTGTACAGGTTCCTCAGGAGCACAATTAAGGATTCTGGAATTCCCGTTCTTTACAACGTTATCCATAGTTTGTTATGATCCTCACAGTAGAATGCATTGGCAGTCAATAAAACACTATTATCCCATTCTTCCTCCCATACTCATTCAACCTATGTCTCTATATACAGAACTCTGTCCTGTTTCTCAATTTTTCAGGAAGTTCTATACTATTTATAATAAAAAAAAACAGGTGCCGATGGCACCTGACAACAACATACTATTTTTAATAGTGATTATACCATTTTACAGTCCCACCAGCAATGTAGGCAGTTCCAAGTCTCTTCATACTCTCGTTAATATTTGCTGTTCTGTTTTTTTGAACTTTGCTATTAATGCTGGGATGATATTTAATTTTTGTTTTGAATTGCATATCTGTAATGGCTAATGATTATAAACATTTCTTCATATGTTTATTGGCTACCCGAATGTCTTCTGTGGTGAAGTTGCTGTTCATGTCCTCTGCTCATTTTTAAACTGCCTTTTCTGTCTTTTACTTGTGAGGTGTTGTAGTTTTCTATACATTTTATAGATTAGTTCCTTATCTGATATGTCATTAAAAAATTTCCCCCCCAGCCTGTGGGCTTTCTTTTTACCCTTTTGGTGAAATCTTTTGATGCATATAAGTTTCTAATTTTTAGGAGGTTCCAGTCATCTATTTTGTCTTCAATTATTTGTGTGCTTTTAGTAATATTTCACAGTATATTTATGCTACTTATTAGAACATCTAAATTTCCCTTAGCTTTTCATTGACAATCTTTATAGTTCTAGGTTTTACATTTAGGTCTTTAATCCATGCTGAAATTGTTTTTGTACATGGTGTGAGATACAGGTCTTGTTTCATTTTTATGCAAATGGATTTCCAGTCTTGCCAGCACCATTTGTTGAAGAGACTATCTTTTAATGTGCTTTGGCCCTTTGTCATCAGTTGACTGCATGTGGATGGATTTACTTCTGGGTTCTGAATTCTATTCCATTGATCTATGTATATCTCTCATTGTACCAGTACCAGGCTGTTTTCATCACTGTGGTTGTATAGTAATGTTTGAGATCAGGAAGTAAGCGACATCCAACTTTGTTATTGTTTTTAAACAAAGCTTAAGCAGGGACAGACTACTCAGAATTTTGTATGTTATGGTTGTTGCTGTCAAGTTGATTCCTATTCACAGTGACAATATACAGAATTTCCGAGGAGCATCTGGTGGGTTTGAACTGCCAACCTTGTAGTTTGCAGTCCACTGTTGAACCTACAATGCCACAGATTAAATTTTATTTTAAGTATTATGGAAAGTCATTGAAGATGAAAATGATGATATGACTATTTTATTACTATTTTTTAATGTTTTATTGTGAATTATGTGATAGTTTACATGGGAGAACATTAGTTTTACATTCATCCTATCGTATATCATTTCATTGCCATGGTTACAATCCCCTCCATGCATCATCAACCAACCAAAGGTTATATCCTACAAGCCTGTCCTCCCCCTACCCCCCCCCCCCCAAGTCATCAGCACACAGAACCTCTCCATCTCTGGGTCTAAAGTCGCCAGCTGCTCCATCTCTCCACATCATCGTCTCTGCCTCCATCTCAGGGATCACTGCTTCTCTGGGTAGGGTCCTGCTCTCCACTCTTCTCCCTTGATGGTCCCAGGGACCTCTGATCCTAGACTGCAAAGTTAATCACTCCCCTCCTTGCTTCAAAATGTCTACCTTTACATTTACAACCCTCAGAATCAGTTCTGATCTGACTTTATTTTTGAGGTGTTACATTTGAAGTAAGCGATTGAGAATAGCAATGTTCCAATATGAGTTGATATGGGATAGGACTGTAGATTTAGACTAGCAAATTGTGATAATTTCTTCTGGTAGGGAACAAATTACTCAACACATTACACTCAAGTACGGCAAATAGAAGGTAGTACTTTGGCTACATGGTCTTTAACTCCAGAGTGGTCACATTTGATGGGGGAAAATGCTGCAAACTAGGCAGTTATTTTCACCATGAATGTACTTGGTGATATACAAGCCATGACTGTTCTTCTCCCCATTTAAACCTGAGATAAGCTTTTCTGGTCTTCTATTGATTGTTGTTGGTAGTTGCTGTAAAGTTGACTCTGAATCATGGCCACCCAATACGTTACAAAATAAAACTGCACCTTAGGGTTTTCTGGGCTATAATCCTAACAGTAGCAGATCACCCGGCCTTTCCTCTGCAGTGCCATTGGGTGGGTTTGAATGAATAATCTTTAAGTTGACAGTGAAACTCAAATTATTTGTGACACTTAAGGACCATTTCTGGAGTCCTGGTGTGGCACTGTGGGCTAATGCGGCAGACCGCAAAGTTGCTTGAACTGCAAGGTCAGTGGTTCAAGCACACCAGCTGCTCCTTGGAAACCCTATACAGAGTTGCTATGTGTAGAAATTGACTTGACAGCACTTAACAACAACAAGAAGGACCATTTCTGATACTACTTACAGGGTTTTCAGTGGCTAAACATTCAGAAGTAGTCTGTTTCTGCTGAAGGACCATTTCTGATACTACTTACAGGGTTTTCAGTGGCTAAACATTCAGAAGTAGTCTGTTTCTGCTTCTTCCTAGTCTGTCTTAGTCTGGAAACTCTGGGGAAA
>NW_006408754.1:3058014-3067587 GCF_000296735.1 Chrysochloris asiatica
ATCAGATTTGGAGAAAGTCTTATTAGCAACCTGTGATATACAAATGATACAACCTTGCTTTCTGAAAGCAAAGAAGACTTAAAATACTTACTGATGAAGATCAAAGACCATAGCCTTCGGTATGGGTTGTATCTCAATGTAAAGAAAGCAAAAATCCTCACCACTGTTCCAATAAATAACATCATGATAAATTGAGAAAAGATTGAAGCTGTCAAAGACTTCATTTTGCTAGTATCCATAATCAACACTCATGGAAGCAGCAGTAGAGAAATCAAACGGCATAGTGAACTGGGGCAAATCTTTTGCACAAGACCTTCTTAAAGTATTCAAGAGCAAAGATAACAGTTTGAGAATTAAGGTGCTCCTGACCCAACCTATGTTATTTTCAATTACCTCATATACATGTTAAAGTTAAGACAATGAAAAGCCACAATGCTCCTTAGAAGCAAAGATGGTGAGATTTTGTCTCTTATACTTTGGACATAGTATCAGAAGGGACCAGTCCCTAGAGAGGGTCATTATGCTTGGCAAAGTGGAGGGTTAGTGAAAAAGAGTAAGACCACCCAATGAGATGTATTGACACTAGCAGCAGCAATGGGCTCAAATGTAACAACAGTTGTTAGGATGGTGCAAGCCCGGGTAATATTGGTTCTCTGGTGCATTGGTTGGAACAGAAGCGATGGCACAAAGAACCATTAATTATTCCTGTGGAGTTTATGTTCTTGACAAAATTTCTTGGCTTTGTAGGACATTTGGCACATTGTATCCAATGTGGGTATCAACAGCAACCTCAAAGTTTTTTAGAGCATCTTTCTGTTCTTTAGAACCATCTGAACTTTGGCTGCTATGGAAATTTTCTTGATTAGTCTAAATTCCTTGAGGGCTGCTGAGATTGATAACTGTGCAAAGTCTGACATCTGGTGGTTCATATTCAGTATTGTCAGTCCACACATTTTTGATATTCTCTGTCATGCTTTCAAAGCATTTTAAAGAGGATCTGGAATTCTTTTCATGTTTTTTCCAGAGAACTTCAGACTGCCCTGAAGATTGATGTAAACAGTTTCATTTTAGTAATATAAGAGTTAAAATAAAATATTACAAAATATGAATTTTTTGCCTAAGCTCTGGTAGTGTAGTGATTAGGAATCAGGCTGTGAACCACAAGGTCAGCAGTTCAAAACTACCAGCTGTTCCGCGGGAGAAAGATGAGGCTTTCTGCTCCCGTAAAGATTTACAGCCTCGGAAATCAAGTTCAGGGTCACTATGAGTCGGAACCGACTCCAGGCTCGTAACCACCAACAACCAATACAAAAGAATCAGGGATGGAAAAATCATAAACGGGAGACTGTCCATTAATGAAGAAGCTGAGAATATGGGGTGATGTGCTTACTCTAGCTTCCATATAACCTAAAGTAGCTCTTCTCCTCTTCCCTCTACTCTGGTTTCTCTTTAATTAGTCTCATGTCTCTGTTGTTTTTCTCCCCATTAGTTTTTACGCACAAGATGCTCATACAGTTGTACAGATTGTGTACTACCCAACACCAGAGGGTACTATCAAACTACTGCTGTTGTTAGGTGCCATTGACTTGGTACTGACCCATAGAGATGTTACTCACAACAGAACAAAACACTACCCAGTTCTGCGCCAACCTCAAAATTGTTGCCTGCCTGAGTCCACTGCTGCCACCATGGTGCCAATCCATCTTGTTGAGTGTCTTCCTTTTTTATCTCTGACTGCCTACTTTACCAAACATGATATCCTTCTCCAGTGACTGGTCCATCCTGACAATATATCTGAAGTATAAAAGACGAATTCTGACCATCTTGGCTTCCAAGGAGCACTCTGGCTGTATTTCTTCCAACACAGATCGATTTAGGCAGTTCTTTAGGCAGTCCATGGTACTTTCAGTATTCTCTTCTAATACCATAATTCAAATGCATAAATTCTATTAAGGTCTTTCTTATTCATTGTCCAACTTTCACATGCACATGAGGTTATTGAAAATACCATGGCTTGGGTCAAGCACACCTTAGTTCTCAAACTGACATCTTTGCTCTTGAACACTTTAAAGGGGTCTTGTGCAGCAGATTTGCCCAATGCAGTACGTTTTTTGATTTCTCAATTGCTGTTTCCATGAGTGTTGATGGTTGATCCAAGCAAAATGAAGTCTGACAACTTCAATCTTTTCTCCATTGAGATGGATGTTGTTTATTGGTCCAGTGGTGAGGATTTTTTATTCTTTTACATTGAGATACAACCCATACAGAAGGCTGTGGTCTTTGATCTTCATCAGTAAGTATTTTAAATCCTCTTCGCTTTCAGCAAGCAAGGTTGTATCATCTTCATATTGCAGGTTGTTAATGAGTCATCCTCCAATCCTGATTATATTCTTCATATAATCCAGTGACTCAGATTATGTGCTCAGTATACAGATTGAATAAGTATAGAGAAAGAATACAACCCTTGTGCTCACCTTTCCTAATTTTAATTGATTCAGTGTTCCCTTGTTCTGTTCCAACAACTGCCTTTTAGCCTATGTACAGGATCCTCATGAATACAATGAAGTGTTCTGGAATACTCATTCTCCACAATGTTTCCCATAGCTTGTCATGATCCATACAATCAAAAGCCTTTGCATAGTCAATAAAGCACAGGCAAACATCTTTCTAACATTCTCTGCTTTCAACCAACATCCACCTGACATCAGCAATGATATCCCTCGTTCTACATCTTTTCTGAATCTGGTTTGACCTTCTGGAAGTTCTCTGTCAACGTATGGTTGCAGCCATTTTTGTATTATCTTTAGTAAAACTTTACTTGCATGGAATATCAATGATATTATCTGATGATATCTACATTCCATTGGATCACCTCTCTTCGGAATACGGATCTCTTCCAGTCAATTGGCCAGGTAGTTGTCTTCTAAATTTTTTGGCATAGATGAATGAGCACTTCCAGTGCCATATCAGTTTATTAAAAAATTTCCATTTGTATTCCATCTATTCTCAGTGCCTTGTTCTTTGCCAATGACTTCAAATCACCTTGGACTTCTTCCTTCAAACTGTATGTGACTTGGTCCCTAGAAGTTGGGCAGTGTACAACCTTGTTAGCTGTACATGTCAGCTCTGAGAAGCTGGTAATAATGGGTGATGTAGCATAAAAAGTATTAGCTAGAAGACTTTGATTTTGATTATAAACTATTTTGATCAGAATAGGAGCCTCACTCCTTATCGTAGTGAACACAACTGAGTCTCAGAAAATACTCAACCATGTAAAAAGTAAAATTTAGTGTTAGAATAAGATTCTAACAAAACTTGAATGATAAAATATTCAATCTTAATGAGCTTTAAAAATGAACCTGCACAAAGGCTAAGACTGGTACTTTTTTGAAATTGTGGTACAATGAACTTTTGCATTCCCTGCCTTCACATCCTTCCTCTCTATGCTGCCCATCTTTCCTGAAAAGTCTCTCCTGTCCTCCACATGCCTATTGCTTATTTTAGACTCTTCTGTGTAGTCTTCAAAGACCTAGACGACCTCTCTGGCCATGAGAGAGTCCCATGAAAATGTGTTCACCTACATTCTATTTAGTTTAGGGCTCTTGCTCTTAATAGAAAGTGTTCACCTGTATTCCATTATTTTAGGGGTCTTTCTTTTGGCAGAAATGAGTTATTATACCATACTTCTCTGCGATAATCCCATGTCTCAGTTTATTTAAAACATATTGCTCCTTGCAAATAGATTTTGATAAGTCCCATGAGGAAGATACTTTGAGCTAAAGGACTTTCAGGGTTTCTGAAACACTCATACATTTAACCCAAGGGTAGAGAACCCACCATTCTTTAAATTGAATGGAGCTTCTCCAGGAAATGTTAGGCTGGTAAAGCAGCCATCTTTCTCATTTAATAAGATGGAAGACAATTCTATTAGGTGTACTTAATGCTTCCTCAAAACTAAGGAAAGTGTAGAGGTGCTGAAAGAGAATTGCACACAAAGCACTTGGGCCTTGCTGCCAACCCCCTTCTAAATCTTGACTCTACTCTTCATGGCCCTCTGGACCCTAGGGCACTGAAATAAGCAAAATGAATCAACTATCCATAACAGTTATCTTAAATTGAGTTCCCTAGAGAAGCAAATCTGGTAAAGTATGTTTATAAAAGAGATTTATTTCAAGGAAATAGCTCACATAGCTGTGGAGACTGGCAAGTCCCAAATCTGTAAGTCAGTTATCAGTCAAGTTGGAGGTCTTTCCTGACTCATGTGGTTGCTGGCAAACCCAAAATTGGCAGGTCAAGCTGCAGGTTGCTGGCTCATGTCTCAAGAATTGGTGGTCAGAAGATGTCAAGTGCAATGCAAGATTGAGAGGGAGAGATTTTTGCCAGGACATTTGTAAATATTGGATATAGACCACACTCCCAAGGAAACTCCCCTTTCAACTGCTTGACTGCTCACATCAGATCACAAAATGGATGCTTTCATAATATCTGCCCAACCACTGAGAATCATGTACTGACCAAATTGATATAACCTTAATTATCACACATAAAAAATATATGACATGTAAGATGGTAATAAATTTTATTGATAAAAAACCAGGAAAAGGGAATTAAAGTTATTAGATAATATTTCTAATATGGATCTCTCTCTGTAATGCTTGGAGTCCTGGTGTGGCACCGTGGGTTAATGAACTGGACTGAAAAGTCGGTTTGAACCGCAAGGGTGGCAGTTCAAGTATACTAATCCCTCCTTGGAAACTGTATAGAGGATCACTATTGGTTGGAACTGACTTGATGGCACTTAACAACAAGAACAAGAACAAGATAATACTTGTCTTTAGTCTGATTTCCTTTGGGCTAGTCCAATTTCTTTTATTTTTTAAACTTTTATTAAACAGCGTTATTGAAGTATTACTGACATAAAACCAACTGCACATATTTGAAATGTGCAGTTTAATAGGTGTTGACATATGTACATGTTTGTGAGAGCATCACCACAATCAAAATAATGAAAATATCTATTCCAAAGTTTCTTTGTGACCCTTTTGTAATCTCTCCTTCCCCCCTCACCCTTTACATTCCTTGGAGTTCTTCTCTTGCCTACTCAGTTTCTAGGCAACCACTAGTATGCTTTCTGTTTCTATAGATCAGATTGTATTTTCTAGAAGTTTATAAGATGGTATCATGCGTATTCATTCTGTTTGTCTGGATCATTTTACTCAGCATAATTAATTTGAGATTCGTTCATGTTTTAGTTTATATTAGTAGTTCATTACTTTGTTTGCCATGTAACAATCTATGTTTTGTGTGGGTAGTGTGGATATACTGTTGTTGTTTTTGTTAAGTTGGTTCTGACTCATAGTGACCCTGGCTAGGATTTTCAAGCAGCGGCTGGTGGGTTTGAATCACTCACTTTGCAGTTCAACCAACCTTGCAGTCCAGTGCATTGTCCTGCAGCACCACACCAGGACTCCATGGATATACTTGTTGTCATTAAGTGCCGTTGAGTAGGTTCTGACCCATAGCGTTTCCAAGGAGTGGCTGGTGAGCTTGAACTGCTGATCATAAGCATCAAACCAACTACATCCAGTACATTAACCCATGGTGCCACACCAGGACTTCCATGGATATACTAGAGTGTGCTAATCCATTAAACTGTTAATGGACATTTGAATTGTTTCCAAATGAAACTCCTATGAACATTTATGTCTCCCAATTCCTTTGTTTCTGGGATTTAGGATTCAGGATAAAAGCTCTTCATTTCACTGAGTGACAAGCAGTAAAACAAAACCAGTTCAACCAAACTTGATTGAGAGTAAGTGTTAAACATAAGGGAAGGGGTTAATATGATTCTGCCAAATCAGTTGATGATATGCTGCTGATAGCTGCCTTGGCTTGGGTCTGCATTATGTTAGCTGACTAAGTGAATCATGTCAAGAGCCTTAAACATATCAGCGGTGCAGTGTTGAATGTGATTTATGGGTCCCTTGAAAGACAGATTCAGTCTCCTCCTAGCGAGGATGTGATAGGGCAGGATTACATGGCTAATGTTCTTTGTGTTCTGACCCTAGGGTCTGGCTGCTTCCTAGCCTTAGAAGCTCAGGCTTGTTATACTTCTAATTTTACAAAACATTTTTTGTCCTTTGGCCTTCAGTTGTGTATCTAGGCCAAATTTCTGTTTTCAAAGTTTTGCCAACATACATTATCTGTATTATTATTATTATTTTTAACACCAGTTCAAGCTGCTGCAATTGAATCATTGAATCTGCTTTCAGATTCGGCCTGTGCTGTCTTCTCTTGGGAGGCATTAACTCATGACTGACAAGTTAATAGAGGGCAAAAATTGATTACAGAGGTTTAGGTCTAGAATATGGATTTTATTTTGGCTTGTTTACCAGTATTCTGTTATAAGCTGTAAGAATACACTGTGAATATTGGCCAATTATTTTCTAAAGCCTTGCCGAATTCTTTAAACTGTTTTAGCTGATGGTTTTCCTCTCTAGATATGCTGCTGTTGTCTGCAAAGCCCTCTGACTTTTATTTTTGCTCTCAAAGAGTAGTTGCTGTGGAGAGGTGGGTGATGCTAAAGAATTGCCGGCCAAGGATGTAAGGCTCACTGGTTATCAAAGCCAAGCTGGGCAATGACCATGAGAAATGAAAGGCAGTGCCTTAGAACCCTGTGCTACCTACTGGACCTTGAAAACCAACCATCCTTCCACTAGGGATGGGAGTTGGTTAGAGCTACTTTTTTGCAAGTTGACTTACTTGTTTTCCAAATACATATGCTAGAATAGTAACTTTGCAACATATGGGAACATAGAAAGATGTTTAAACTCAATTAAAACCACCACTTTTATTCACTGTTTATAGAGTCTTATTTATTTTTTTGTATTTGGGGTTGCTGTTGTGTGTGTGTTTTAAGAAAAGATTGTATACATACTGAATATACTACTTGGTATACAGATTTTGCATTTTCTTTTAATCTTATGAAAATTTTCAGTGTTATTGCAAACTCTTCATAAACATTTAAATGGGTATTTAATATTTCATCAGACATTTGTCCAATGCTTTCTTTAGCCATTCTCTGGTTATTAGACTGTAGATTTCTTTAAATTTTTATTTTAAAATTTTAAACTGTGATGAATACTTCTGCAGGTAAAAAATTTTCTGTACATCACACTCACTTTATGGTGGAGCCCTAGAAATGAAATTATTAGGTAATAATTATAAAATTTTTATAGTATCTTGATATATTCTGTGAACTAAAAGCTCTAAAAGAAAGATTATTCCAATTTTCACATTTCTGGAGTGTACGGGAACAGAAAACATACCTTACCTTGTGCTGTGGCTTCTTATGATTCAATTGCTGGGTGTCTTGGCTTTTCTGTTCATTCTTAAAACTTCCTTTTTGTAGTTTTTGAAATATGTCTACTCTGGAAGAGAATGAAGTAGGGGTAACATATGGGATCAACAACAACCCGTCAGATACGGTGCTTCTTTCTGCTGTAATTATGAAGGGTAAAATCATTACCTTGTAGCGCCAGTTAATTATCTGTTGCTGGAAGGGAAAGGAGGGAGCCGTACATCGAAGGAAAGTTCTAAAACTACTGGAAATTAAACAAGCCTACATGGCTGCCTTTCTAATTTTCTTTTTAAAAGGCTACACAGACTGTTGGTGACCTACAGAGTCGATTTGCATGGCTTTGAAAGGAGCTGTTTTGCTTCACACTTGTGGTGATACACCTCATTCCAAGACCCACATTGTGGGGAGGCGTGGCTTGCTGCAGGGTGGGGTGAGGTGGGGTGGAGTGAGATGCTCACGGCATCCATTAGGCAAATGAATGCTCTTGCCATCTGTTTCTCTTTTTACTGCAAGCCATTGACATCTTGGTCTTTTTTCCTGATGAGAGTGTGGATCTTTAAATTTGCTAGAGACATAAGGCTCTTTGGAAACATGAAATTTAATCAGAAACCCAGACAAGAGAAAGTAGAAGCAGATGGCACAGAAGTAAGGATTACTCTGAAGACACAACGTATTGTGGTTGTGGTGGTGGTGGTGGTGATGCTTCTTGAAGTTGGTTCCCACTCATAGCAAACCAGTATAGGGTTTCCAAGGCTGTAAATCTTTATGGGAGCAGATTGCCTCATCTTTTCCCCTAGGAACAAATGGTAGATTCAAACTGCAGACCTTGTAGTTAGCAGCCTAACTCATAACCCACTATATTATGTATGTTGTTAAGTACTGTTGAGTCAGTTCCGACTCAGAGCAACTCTTTTAGGGTTTCTGAGGAGCAGCTGGTGAGCTTGAACCACTGACCTTGTAGTTCAAACTGACTGCAGTCCAGAGCATTAACCCACAGCACCACACCAGAATTCCAATATTATATATTGCTGTTGTTAATTATATATATAACAGCTGTTGAGTCTGTTCCGACCCATAAGGACCCCGTATAGGGTTTCTGAGGAGAGACTGGTGATCTTGAACCAGTGATCTTGCATTTCAAACAGCTTTGAAGTCTGGTGCATTCCAGGACTCCCAATATTATATATACTTCTTTTAAAATCCCTGATTCCATGTCTATTCCCCTTTTCTTTGCAGTTAACTTTCCTTCTTGGTTTTGAAAAATATTGAAATTAATCAATACCATCAACCTTAGTTGTTATACCTTAATATTGTTTAATCAATTACTATTCTGCCTTCGAGTAGATTCCAATTCTAACAAGCCTGTAGGACAGACTAGTACTGCCCTACAGGATTTTTTAAACTATAAATTGTATTTTTAATTATGAATTATGTAATAGTTTACATGGGAGAACATTGGCTCTACATTCATCCTATCTTACTTCCTTTCATTGCAGTGATTACAATTTCCTGCATACCTCATCAAACAACCAAAGGGGACACCCCACAAGACAGCCCCCTGGCCATCAACACAGAGACCCTCTCTCTTCCAGAGTCCAGACTCCTCAGCAGCTCCATCTCTCCATGTCATCATCTCTGCCTCCATCTCTGGTATCGCCGCTTCTCTGGGTAGGGTCCCGTACTCTGCTCTTCTCCCATGATGGTCCCAGGGATCTCCGCTCCTGGACTACAAAATCACCTCCCCTCCTTTTATTACGAAATGTCTACCTTTACATTTCTAACCCTGACAGTCAGACCTGTAGCAATCATTCACTACTAAACCACAAGAGTCTTATCCCCATCTCCTTTCATCAGCCCCATCCAGATCAGTTGGAAACCACTTAGCGGAGATTCTCCCTTCCCCCGTACCCTCTGGAACTAGATTCCCTCTTGAAAGCTTATAAGCCAGTCACTTCTAATTGGGCTGTGAACCTTAAGGTCAACAGTTCAAAACTACCAGCCGCTTCGCAGGAGAAAGATGAGGCTTTCTGCTCCTGTAAAAATTTACAGCCTCGGAAACCCGTACAGGGTTGCTATGGGTCAGAACCGACTTGATGGCACTTAACAACAACAATGTTTAAATTGCCTATCCTTGTCGACCCTGTGTACCGAGGGAGTGGGAATGATCCTCGTTGTAAAGATTTGTTTCCCCCTTGGAGCTACTACATCCACAA
>NW_006408754.1:3069992-3070938 GCF_000296735.1 Chrysochloris asiatica
CTCTGTATTAGAGCACTCACATATGTCCCTATTTTTTCATTGATGGCCTTTATAATTCTGAGTTGTTTTTTGTATAAGGGGAGAGGTAAAGTTCTTGTTTCAATCTTTTGCATATCTTTTTCCAGTTCTGCCAGCACCATCTGCTGAAGAGACTATTTTCTCCTCCCCATGCAATATACTTAGGCACTTTGTTGAAAATCAGTTGGCTGTATGTGGATGGGTTAATTTTGGATTCTCAATTCTGTTCCATTGATCAGTGAAATGTAGCTTTCATTGTACCAGTACCAAGCTATTTTGGTACTGGTACATAACCATGTAGCATATTTTGAAATCAGGGAGTGAGAGGCTTCCAACTTTAATTCTTCTTCTTAAGCAGTGCTTTGCTTATCCTGGGTCTCTTTCCTTTCCATATCAAGTTTGTAATTGTTTTTCCATCCCTTGAAGAATGTCGTTGGAATCCGGATTGGGATTGCATTATATGTGTAAATTGCTTTGGGCAGTATTGACATTTTCACAATGTTGAGTCTTCCTGTTCAGGATCATGATATATTCTTCCATTTTTGTAAGTCTCTTTTGGTTTCTTGTAGTAGTTTTGTAGTTTCTCTGGTTACATTTATTCCTAGATATTTCATCCTTTGGGCAGCTATTGTAAATGGTATTGCTTTCCTAATGACTTCTTCAGTGCTGTCATTGGTACTATAGAGGAATCAACTGATTTTTGTATGTTGATCTTATACCCTACCACTTTGCTGGATCTTCCAATGAGGTCTAGTAACTTTTTACTGAGTCTTTGGAGTTTTCTATGTATAGGATCATATCGTCTGCAAATAGACAAAGTTTTACTTCCTCTTTGTCAATTTCAATGCCTTTAATTTCCCTATCTTGCCATAAAGCTCTGGCTAAGACTTCCAGCACAATATTGAATAGGAGTGGTGACAAAGGGCAT
>NW_006408754.1:3072055-3072958 GCF_000296735.1 Chrysochloris asiatica
TAGGTTCCCTCTGTTGGTCTTTTTCTAATTGTTGGAGATTCTTTGTTAATGTGTTAATTTTGGTTCTTTCTTCTTTTTGGATCTCTGCATTTATCACAATAAATTGTCCTCTTAGCACCGCTTTCACCATGTCCCAAAGATTTTGGTATGTTGTATTTTCTTTCTCATTTGTTTCTAGGAACTTTGTGAGTTCACGTTTAATTTATTTTATATTCCAGTCACTTTTAAACAAGGTGTTATTTAGTCTCCATGTATTAAACTTTATTTCCTTAGTCTTCTTATTGTTGGTTTCTAGTTTTATGGCATTGTGGTCTGAAAAGATGCTTTGTAGTATTTTGATGTTCGTAAATTTATGGAGTCTTGCTCTGTGACCTAACACATGATCAATTCTGGAGAATGTTCCATATGCACTGATAAAGAAGTGTATTGTGCTGTTGTTTGGTTAAATGCTTTGTACACATCTTTGAGGTCAAGCTGGTTGATTGTGCTGTTATATTCCTCTGTAACTTTGTCAAGGTTCTTTCTGGTGTTTCTATCCCTTTTGAAAGTGGTGTATTAAAATTTCCCACTGTAATTGTAGATTTATCTTTTTCTTTCTTTAATTCTAGTAGGGTTTGCTTTATATACCTTGGTGCTCTTTCATTGGGAGTGTAGATACTTATTATGGTATCTTGCTCAATTGACCCTTAAATCATTAAGTAGTGTCCGTCTTTATCTTTTATGGTGGTTTTTGCCTTAAAGTTTATTTTACCAGAGATTAGTATTGACACTTCTGCTTCATTTTTATTGCAATTAGCTTGGTATATTTTTCCCATATTTTAACTTTTAGTCTATTTTTGTCTTTGTGTGTTAGGTGTGTCTCTTGCAGACAGCATATTGAAGGGTCTTGTTTTCTTATCCATT
>NW_006408754.1:3075248-3076674 GCF_000296735.1 Chrysochloris asiatica
ACCTGCTTTTTCTTGCTAGATAAAGCAGGTATAAAGAGTCCTTTCCAAGTCAACTTTAGGGCTGGGTCCCAGTGTCAGACATCATAAGAAGTAGCTAAAGGATCAGGCTGCAGAACCAATGGGGCTCCCAGGAACCTCCCCCCTTTTTCCATGGGGAAACCGTAGGCTCAACACTGGACTCTTTCGGGGGTTTTCTCACACCCGCTTGAAGGTGTCTGGCCTGGACAGTGAGGGTGCAACACGGGAGAGGATGAAAGAAAAGTGAATAAAATCTATAACACCTCTTTTTCCAGATGCCACTCTGTGGTTTTTAGCACTGTATTACTGTATCAGTCTGGCTATGGTCCTGCCCTTTGATCTCAGCCCAGGCTGAGGGTCCCCATAGGGTGCATCCCAATTGATTCAGCAATCACTGTATATTCCTTTCTACAGTCAGATTTCTTCACTGGTGGGCACAGGAAACTGATGCCTGGAACCTTATACAAGATCCCAAATTGTGGGGCTGCTCCAGGAAGTGCCTTCTCTGGCTTTTCTGCACCTCTGCCGAGGAGCCTCTCCTACCTGTCTCTGCTTCTAGACTATAAATTTTTACAGAAGTAGACAATCACATTGTTATTCTCTGGAGTATCTGGTGAGTTTGAACTTCTGACCTCTTGGTTAGCTGCTTAATACCTATTTCACTGCACCACCAATTTTCCTTAATTGATTAGTGCTAGTAAATTTGCTAAACTTGGACAATATAGGATTGTGTAAGATACAGATTACTTTTAGTATATCACCTATTGAGAAAAACGGAAAAGGGAGCAAACAAATCACTATAAAATTTATTAAGTGACATCATTGAAACTTGGACAATAATCCACAGAATTCCATGGCTATTATGTAGGTGACCCTATAATGACTTGCCACACTCCTCTTTTACTGAATTTTATTTAATTTGTTGCTACTGAGAATATGCACAGCAAAACCTATACCAATAGTTTCTACATGTACCATTTAGTGACATTGATTTTATTTGAATTATGTAATCATTCTCACTTTCATTTTTTGAGTTGTTCCCCTTCCATTAACATAAATTCATTGTCACCGAAGTATTTTTGAGTTTTTTTTTTTTTGAGTATTTTTGAGTTTCTATTGTCAATTTTTTCAAAGGAGCTCTGGTAGCGTAGTGGTTACGAATCAGGCTGCCAACCACAAGGTCAGCAGTTCGAAACTACCAGCTGTTCCGTGGGAGAAAGACGAGGCTTTCTGCTCCCATAAAGATTTACAGCCTCAGAAGCCCTAGGATCAATGAGTCAGAACCAACTCCAGGGTACACCACCACTATTGTCAATTTGATGCCACATAGCTAGTTCCCAAAAGAGCTTAATACTCGAGGCACACATATTTTACTAATTAAGCTAAACTGTAGTTTGGTTTAAGACTT
>NW_006408754.1:3078049-3079142 GCF_000296735.1 Chrysochloris asiatica
AGCAAAGGCTCCGTGTATTAATTTAATATATATATAACTGAATATTAAGATGAAAGCAATTTGCCATTAACTGCCAGTGGCCTCATTTGTTACACTCGGGCCTATAGGGCCTCGAACCTCTGACCAGTCTTACACGGTCCGCAACAATATATCTATCACAATTTTTACTGATTCAACTCTTTATGTTTGTACACTTAATGACAGTGATTAAGGAGCTCTGGTAGTGTAGTGTGATTGAGCTGTGAACCTTATGGCCAGCAGTTCGAAACTACCAGCTATTCCATGGGAGAAAGATGAAGCTTTCTGCTCCCATAAAGACTTACAGCCTTGAAAACCCTGTACAGAGTCACTATGAGTTGGAACTGACTCCACGGCACATCATGACAATGGATGACAGTGATTACAATACTTGACTATGCAACCCTACCCTTAATCAATGCATTTTTTTCCCCATCACTGTTATTGTTAAGGGTCACTGAGTTGATTCTGACTCATAGTGACCCTGTGCAGAACAGAATGAAACATTGCCCAGTCCTGTGCCTTCCTCACAGTCATTGTTACGTTTGAGCCCATTGTTGTTGACACTGTGCTAATCCATCTCATTGGGGGTTTTCCTCTACTTTGCTGACCTTCCATTTTACCAAGCATGATGTCTTTCTCTAGGAACTAGACCCTTTTGATAATATGTCTGAAATATAAGAGATGAAGTCTTGCCATCCTGCCTTATAAGGAACATTTTGACTGTATTTCTTCCAACAGAGATTAAGTTCTCCTTCTAGCAGTCCATGGAACTTTTAATATTTTTCTCCAGCACCATAACACAAATGCATCAATTATTGCATTTTCCATCACTGTTAATCCCTCTTGTATATCTCCTTCCTGCCACTGGTAACTATTAATAAATTTTGGTCTCTATACATGTGCCTTTTGTTCTCTTTTTATATGTGAGATCATATAATATTTGTCCTTTCGTGATTTGCTTATTTTGATCAACACAATGTATTGAAATTCTGTCCATATTGTAGCATGTATCAAACCTCATTTTTCCTATTGGCTGAGTAGTGTTCCACTGTATATATGTACTGTTGTTGTT